>NC_066572.1:4307978-4330478 GCF_024679095.1 Eriocheir sinensis
GCCTGATCTCTGTGCATGTGGATCACCAAATGATGTCACCCACACCATGACATGTAAAAAAGGAGGCTTCGTCTGTATTCGACACGATGAAGTGAGGGATCTGACAGCCAGCATGCTCGGGGAGGTATGCCAAGACGTCACTACCGAGCCGGCACTGCTTCCCCTGGACGGCGAACACCTTCGGTACAGGACGGCCAATACCTCACAGGAGGCACGGGTTGATATAAGTGCCCGCGGATTCTGGGTGCGCGGACAGCGGGCGTTCATGGACATCCGCATATTCGACCCGATGGCTGCCTGTCACCGTGAGCTGCCCCTGCAAGCCGCCCACCACAGCAACGAGCAGGAGAAGACAAGGGCATACGGTGAAAGCATCCAACATGTGGATCAGGGCAGCTTCACCCCCCTCGTCTTCACCACATCCGGCGGGATGGGTCCCAAGGCCCAATGCTTCTACGCACGCCTCGCGGAACTAATCTCAGAAAAGAAGCATCAGCCAAGGAGCCACGTTGTGGAGAGTGACATTAGGGTGGGTCGGGAGTGACATGAGTAGGGAAGGAAAGGGGGATCTAGACGCAACAGATGATAAGCTGTTATGTATAGATTTAATGCTAAGCAGTTTTAGAGATTGGGTTGGATGCCACAGTCATTAGCGAACAGAGTTAGGGTTAATGACCTCCAAGCTATGGAGCCCTCCATGATTATGTGTCGGGAAAATATACATGGGTGGAGGTATCTTTTATGTAGTAGTGGGGAGGCGGTGGCTGAATCGACAGAGTAACACCACCGCGTTCAGGAGGACGCGAGTTCAATCCCCGCCCGGTGCCACCAAGCTGGGATTTTTCAGCCGCCGCCGAGTGGCTTAAAACTACCCACATGCTGTCCAGAAGACCACCTATCAACCCGGACTCTAGATTCTAGGATTAAAGATGAGCTCCGGGAGGGCAGCATGAGCCAATGCAAGATGGCGCCACTATAAACACTCGCCTGCGCCAGAACGGGCTGGGCCGACCATCGGGACCCACCGGGAAGAAGCCTTGGGCCGACCATCAGGCCCCACCGGGAAAAAGCCTACCGGCGCTATAGGCCGCGACGTAAAAAAAAAAAAAAAAAAAAAAAGTAGTAGTAGTAGTAGCATAAAGGGAAAACTAAGATTGTAAGAGGATTGAGATAAGATTTATGTCTCTCTCTCTCTCTCTCTCTCTCTCTCTCTCTCTCTCTCTCTCTCTCTCTCTCTCTCTCTCTCCATATAAATAAACCATAACACAACGTCGATGAGAGAAAAGAAGATGGAGAGGATGAAGGGAGGGAAGGGAGAGCGAAGTTAGGGAAGGGAAAAGAAGGGAGAGGAAAGGGAGTGAAAAAATGGAGGGAAAAGTAGGGAGAGGTGAGGGAAGGGAAGGGAGAGGAGAGAAAAAGGAGAAGAGAAAAGGGAGAGAAAGGGAGGGAGAGGAGGAAGAGAGAACAGAGAAAAGGAAGGGAGAGGAAGGAAGGAAAAAAGGAAGAATGAAAAAGAAGAGGGAAAAATTGAGGTAAGGAAGGGAGAAGATAATGGAGGGAAGGAGAGAAAGGGAGAAAGGGAGAGAATGGAAAAAATGGAGAAAAGAAAGGATGGGAAGAGAAAGGAAGGGAAGAGTTTGGGAAGGGAGAAGGGAAGGGAGGAAAGGAAGGGAGGAAGAAGGGAGAGGGAGAGAAGGTGAAGGAAGGGAGGGGAGAGGAAAGGAGGGAAAGGCGAAATGGAGGAAGGAAAAGGAAGGGAGGGAAGGAAGGAGAAGAGGGAAAGATGAACTGCAGAGGAAAGGGAGATGGGAGAGGGAGAGACGGGAGGAGGAAAGGGAAAGAAGGGAGGGAAGGGAGAGAAAAGGGAGGAACTTTATCCAAAAAATAGGACATCATATATTTGTCATGGGAAACAGAAGAGGGAGGGAGGGAGGAAAGGGAGGGAGGGAAGGAAGAAGGGAGGGAGGGAGGGAGGGAGGAAGGGAGAGCAGGAGGTAGTTTCAAGAGTTAACATGTCCAGTGGGATCTCTCTCTCTCTCTCTCTCTCTCTCTCTCTCTCTCTCTCTCTCTCTCTCTCTCTCTCTCTCTCTCTCTCTCTCTCTCTCTCTCTCTCTCTCTCTCTCTCTTCTTTCTCTTTCCTCCTCTTCTTCCTCTTCTTCTTCCTCCTTCCTCTTCTTCCTCTTCCTCTTTTATCTTTCATTTTTTTATCCTTTCTTTCTTTTACTTTTGTTTTCTCGTTTTAGTTATTTTTTAGAAGGAGGAAGACTAGGAGGAGGAGGAAACTTGGAAACATGGACGGGCAGGCAACAGAAAACCAACTGGGTCATCGCGAGGCTGCCTGCTTTCAGTGCTTAATCAGTCCGTCAGTAACAGAAATGACATGTTGGAGCGTATTAAACCACTTCTGTACGTACTCCTGGACACGTTCAGTTCACTCCCGACGCAGCAAAGTGACGGTCAATACGATGCTTAAAGGAGTTCATTGTTTCCGCACTAACCACTCCTGCAGGAAGCCTGTTGCAGTGGCGGACAACTCCGTTCGAGAAATTACTCCTGCCGATATCCGTACTGCATCGCGTCGCTTGGATTGTTTTACCGTTGTTTCTTGTTCTCGGGTTAGTTTGTGGCGTGAAGAGTTTGCAGTGATCGACGTTGCTGGACTTGTTGAGGTACTTGAAGACTTATATCGTGTCTCCCCGCAGTCGTCTCTTTTCCAGCGTTAAGAGGTTGAGTCGCTTGAGTCGTTCTTCGTAACGTTGCGTCCTCAATGACGATATCAATTTCGTAGCGCGTCGCTGTACTCTCTCAAGGAATTCAATGTCTTTCCTTTAATTAGGAGACCAGCACTGCACAGCATATTCCAGGTGGGGTCTTACCAGCAAATTATACAAGGATAACACAACTCCCGGCGTCTTGTATTCGAAGTTCCTCGCTGTGAACCCGGGCATAGTGTTGATTTTCCTGTTATTAGGGGACCAGCACTGCACGCCGTATTCCAGGTGGGGCCTGAACAGCGAATTGTACATGGATAACACAATTCCCGGCGTCTTGTATTCAAAGTTCCTCGCTATGAACCCGAGCATAGTATTGGCTTTCTTGCACGCGGACTTGTAGTGTTTTGTGTGTTTCAGGTCACTGCTGATGGTGACCCCGAGGTCCTTTTCTTCCTGCACTGCCTGTAGTGGTTCCCCGCCCATGTAGTGTGTCGGGTTGCTATTTCTGGAGGAGCAGGAGGAGGAGGAGGAAGAGGAGGAGGGGAGGAGAAAGAGGTGGAGGAGGAAGAGGAGGAATAGTTCGGTTGTAAGAAGGAAAAGAGAATGAGAAACGTAAAGAGAGAGAGAGAGAGAGAGAGAGAGAGAGAGACCATACTAATCTCCTTTCCTCTCCTCCTTTCCCTAATCTCTCCATCTCATTTCATCCTCCCATTTTTCCCTCTCCCCTTCCCTCTCCCTCCTCCCTTCCCTCTCCTCTCCCTTTCCCTTCTTCTCTTCTTCCGTTCTCTCCTCTTCACCTCTTCTCTCCTTCCCTCCTCCTTTTCTTTTGCAATTAATTTCTTTCTCTTCCCTTTCTGGTATTTTCCCTTCCTTCCCCTTCCCTTCCTTTCATTTCCTTTCCATTCCTTTCCCTCCCCTTCCCTTCCAGGCCTTCCCTTTCCCTTCCCTTCACTCCCCTATCCTTCATTGCCATTCCCTTCCCTTCCCTTCCCTTCTTTTCCCTTCCTTTCCTTTCACTTTCCAATCCTCCATTGCCATTCCCTTCCCTTCCCCTCCTTCCCCTTCCTTTCCTTTCCTTTCCCTTCCTTTCTTTTCCCTTCCCTTCGTTTCCCTTCCCTTCCCTTCTCTTCCTTTCCCTTCCTTTCTTTTCCCTTCCCTTCCCTTCCCTTCCCTTCCCTTCCTTTCCCTTCCCTTCCCTTCCCTTCCCTTCCCTTCCTTTCCCTTCCCTTCCCTTCCCTTCCCTTCCCTTCCTTTTCCTTTCCACATTGTTCATATCCATTTTCTTTTCCCTTTTCCTTCCTTTTCTCTTCTCTTTTCTTCCTTTCTATTCTCTCTTCTTCATTCTTCTCCCTTTCCATTCCTTCCTATTTCCTATTTCCTACGCTTCCCCTTTCCCTTCTTTTCCTCTATTTTCAATCACTCCTCCCTCTTCCTTTTCCTCCTTCCCTTTTTTTCTCTCTCCTCTCTCCATTTTCCTCCCTTCCTTCCTTCTCCTTTCTCTCATTCTTATTCTTTTCTCCTCTTATGTTTTCCTTTTTTCCATGCCTAACATTTCTCTTCTAAATCCATGTCTTCTTCTTCTTCTTCTTCTTCTCCTTCTTCTTCCTCCACCTCCTCCTGTGCCCTTAATCTCCCTCATTTCAATCCACCCCATCCTATCCCTTCTCCTCCTCCTCCTCCTCCCCCCCTGACTCAGCATAAACAAAAGACGCGTCTCAGCAAAGTCACTCAGCATGATAATCTAATTGTGTGTGTGTGTGTGTGTGTGTGTGTGTGTGTGTGTGTGTGTGTGTTTTTCTTGCTTTCTCTTATTATCATGCGCTTCTCTCTCTGGATAAAATGAAGTAACAAAACAAAATTAAAAAGTTATATTACTTATGAAGAGAGAGAGAGAGAGAGAGAGAGAGAGAGAGAGAGAGAGAGAGAGAGAGAGAGAGAGAGAGAGAGAGAGAGAGAGAGAGAGAGAGAGAGAGAGAGAGAGAGAGAGAGAGTCGGTCTGTCCATCATATAGAGGAGACAGAAGCTGACAGTCTGCATACAAACCACGTTGAGAGAGAGAGAGAGAGAGAGAGAGAGAGAGAGAGAGAGAGAGAGAGAGAGAGAGAGAGAGAGAGAGAGAGATAATCCCCTATTTACGTATACTATCTCAGAACAAAAACAGATACTACTACTACTACTACTACTACTACTACTACTACTACTACTACTACTACTACTACTACTACTGCTACTACTACTACTACAACTACTACTACTACTAATACTACTACTGCTACTACAAAAATGACATACCCACATGCTTTCCACTCTATCCTCCTCCTCTTCCTCATCCTCCTCCTCCTCCTTCGAGGGTATATATGAAAATCAGGACAATCTCATCCACAGTAACGTTATATATCCTAGACTTTCAAAGGACCCTTGACACGAAAGACTCCTCAAGAAACTGAAATCGACGGGACTAGGAGACAACCTGAGTGCGTGGATACAAAATTTTCTCACTGGAAGAAAACAGCGAGTTGTATTTAACGGACAGGCCTCCGAGTGGCTCCAGGTCACAAGTTGAGTGCCACAGGGGTCAGTGGTGGGACCCATACTCTTCATTATATATATCAACGACATAGATTTAGGATTAAAGTCCACCCTTTCTAATTTGCCGACGACACAAAGATGGGTGGGAATTCCCTCACGACGGCAGACTGCGAGATTATCCAGAGAGAAAAGTGGCAGATGTCCTTCAACACTACCAAATGTAAAGTAATGTACATCGGGTCCAGAATTAGCAACCACGCACACTACATGGGTGGCGAACCAGTACAGGCAGTGCAGGAGGAGAGAGACTTCGGGGTCACCATCAGCAGTGACCTGAAGCACACAAAACACTGCAAGTCCGCCTGCAAAAAAGCCAACACTGTGTTCAGGTTCACAGCGAGGAACTTCACTGAAACCAGGTAGCCTCGCAATGAGGCAGCCTGCTTTCCTGCTGCCTGTAATCCTAAGGCTTCTTTCAGATGTATAGAACAAAAACAAAGGAGAAAATTGGACCGCTGAAAACAAACACAGGCGAGCTAGTAGAAAATTACGAAAATATGAGCACATTGTTGAACGACTACTTCCTTTCAGTATTCACACAGGAGGATCGAACGACTATTCCGGAAAGGGTTCAGGTGTACGAGGGCGGGGATGGCGATAAATTGAGGGATATAATCATTACCAGGCAAATAGTTCAGGATGAGATAGATAAGCTTAAGAAGAGTAAGTCGCCAGGTCCTGACGGGATATTTCCGAGGCTTTAAAGGAATTAGGTGATGTACTCAGTGACCCACTAACCGACATCTTTACGATGTCGGTAAATATTGGTCATGTGCCCAGCCTATGGAAAGTAGCTAATGTGACGCCGATTTTCAAAAAGAGGGAAAGGTCAGCTGCTTCAAACAATTAGCTTAACATCGGTTATAGGCAAGATGCTGGAGTTCATAATAGTCAGGAACATTCGGGAGCATCTAGAGAAACATAGCTTAATTCACGACTCGCAGCATGGGTTCACGAAAGGTAGGTCATGCCTCACCAATCTCTTGTCCTTCTACAATAAAGTATTTGAGGCGGTAGACAGAGCTGAACACTATGATGTAATCTATCTTGAATTTAGTAAAGCGTTTGACAAAGATCCTCATCAACGACTATTGCTTAAATTACAGGCTCACGGAGTAGAGCGTAAAGCTTTGAACTGGGTCAAGGCGTGGCTTAGCAATAGGAAGCAAAGAGTGCAAATCAATGGTAAAAGATCTGACTGGGGATGTGTTACGAGTGGGGTCCCACAAGGTTCGGTATTAGGTCCACTTTTGTTTATCATTTATATCAATGACTTAGATACAGGAATTAGTAGTGATGTCAGTAAGTTTGCAGATGATACCAAGATCGGTAGAGTAATTGAGTCAGATCAGGACGCTAGTATTCTCCAGGATGAACTAAACAGATTGTATGACTGGGCGGATAAATGGCAGATGGAGTTCAATGTAGGGAAGTGCAGTATTCTGAGTGTAGGTAGGAACAACTCCTCTCACAACTATTGCTTAAATGACACTCCCATAAGCAGGTCTGGGCGCGAGAGGGATTTAGGGGTCTTAGTGAGCTCTGATCTCCGTCCAAGGGCACAATGCATTCAAGCTAGAAATCGAGCAAACAGGGTACTGGGATTTATTTCAAGGAGCGTAAGCAGCAGAAGCGCCGACGTCTTCCTCAAACTATATTTAGCATTAGTTAGACCTCATCTTGACTATGCGGTTCAGTTCTGGTCACCTTACTATAGAATGGATATCAAAATGTTAGAATCGGTGCAGAGGAGGATGACTAAGATGATTCACGGGTTGAGAAACTTGCCATACGAGGAAAGACTCAAACAGTTAAACTTGCCTTCTCTAGAAAGGTGAAGGGTGCGTGGAGACATGATCGAGGTTTATAAATGGATGAAGGGCTTTAATAAGGGAGACATTCATAAGGTTTTGTTGGTAAGAGAACCGGGTAGGACACGAAGTAATGGGTTTAAACTGGATAAATTCAGATTCAACAGGGACAGGCAAAAATTGGTTTACCAACAGAGTGGTGGATGAGTGGAATAGGCTTAGCAGTCATGTGGTGAGTGCCAATACAATTGTCACATTCAAAAATAGACTAGATAAATTCATGGACAGCGATATTAGGTGGGGTTAGATACACGGGAGATTAGGTTCAAAGGAGCTGCCCTGTACAGTCCTACCGGCCTCATGCAGACTCCTACGTTCTTATGTTCTTATGTATGAGCCAACAGTCTATCTGCCGCCTGCTCATCCATGCTTCCTCCTCCTCCTCCTCCTCCTGCCTTCCATAATAATCGTGTTAGGCTCATCAGTACCCGCATAAGGGACAGGTGATGGCTCGGGCCCGTGTATTAATGGCCTTACCTGCCCACACACACCTGGGACACACACACACACACACACACACACACACACACACACACACACACTCATTACCTAAGGCGTGTTTTTTTTTTTTTTTTTGAGCGGGTGGGAGAGAGGGGGGTAGGAGGGGAGGGAAGGGAGGTGGTGTGTGTGTGTGTGTGTGTGTGTGTGTGTGTGTGTGTGTGTGTGTGTGTGTGTGTGTGTGTGTGTGTGTGTGTGTGTTCAATTATATACTTTTTCTGTCTTTTTCTATCTATCTGTCTGTCTATCTATCTATATCTATCTGTTATTTTGTATGTCTATCTATGTCTGTTTGTTTGTTTGTATGTCTGTTTGTTCTTTTCTCTCTTTTTTTTTTCTTTGTTGCTCAAGTTTCTGTATCAATTTTTCTGTCTGTCTGTCTGTCTGTCTGTCTGTCTTCCTGTTGGTCTGTATCTATCTATCTTTTTATCTATCTATCTCACCAATATTTCTCTCTTTCTTTCCTTCTTTATTTTCTTCTTTATTTCCTTCTCTCTTTCTGTCTCATTTTTATCTCTCTATCTCTCTCTCCAACTTGCTCTTCTCTCCTCTTTCTCTTCCTTCCTATTCTCTCCTCCTTCCTCCATTTTTCCTTCCCCTTTCCTCTGTTCTTCCTCCCTTTCCCTCCCGTTTTCCTTCCTACTTTCCCCCCCTTTCCTTACCCCTTCTCCTCCCCTCCCCCTTTCCTTCCTTTAAATTATCCCCTTCTCCCCTTTCTGTCTCCCCATCTTTTCCTCCCCTTTCTCTCCCCATGTTTTCCTCCTCTCTTTTCTCTTCCCATCTTTCCCTCCCCGCTTTTCTCACCCCCTCCTCCCTCCCTCGTTTTCCTCCATTTTCCGTCTCTTTTTGTTCCCTTTCTTTCACCCACTTTCCCTCTCCTTTTCTCTCCCTTTCTTTTCCCTCCCCAACTTTTCCTTCCCTTTTCTCTTTCCCCTTTCTCCCTCTTTTCCACCCTTTTACTCCCCCTTTCGTCCCTTTTTCCTCGCTTACTGTTCTCTTTTCTTTTTTACGGTTTCAAAATCTAACCTAACATAACCTAACCTAACCTAACCTACCCTACCCTGACTTGATCTGACCTGACCTATCCTAACCTACCCTAACCTAGCCTGACCTGATGTAGCTTAACCTAACCTAACCAATCCTAACCTAGTCTAACCTAACCTGACCTGACCAAACTTAACCTAACCTAACCAATTCTAACCTAGTCTAACCTAACCTGACCTGACCTCATTTGACCTGACCTAACCTACCCTACCCTACCCTAACCTAACCTAAGTTTGCCTGATTTGCCCTAACCCTACCTATCCTACCCTATCCTGACCTAATCTAACCTGACCTACTCTAACCTAATCTAACTAAACCTAACCTATCCTAACCTAACTTAACCTGACCTAGCCTAACCTAGCCTAACCTAACCTAACCTAGCCTGACCTGACCTGACCTGACCTGACCTGACCTGACCTGACCTGACCTGACCTCTTCATAACATAATAGGATTATTACTCTTTATTCCCTCCCTTCTCTTCCCTTCCCTTCTTCTCCCTTCTCACTTCCCTTTCTTTACCTTCTTCTCCCTTCCTTTCCCCTCCCTTTCCTTAACTTCTTCTCCCTTCCCTTCCCCTCCTTTTCCTCCCTTTCCCTTCTCCTCCCTTCCCTTCCCTTCCCCTCCTTTTCCTTTCCTTCTCTTCTCCTCCCTTCCCTTCCCCCCCTTTTCCTTCCTTTCCTTTCTTCTCCATTCCCTTCCTTGCCCTTTCCTTCCCTTCCCCTCCCTTTCCTTTCCTTCCCTTCTCCATTCCCTTCCCCTCCCTGTCCATCCCTTCTCTTCACTTCCTTCCCTTCTCCTCCATTCCCTTCCTTTTCCTTCCCATATTCTTACCTCCCCTCTCTCCACCCCCCTCTCTAACTAACACTCTCTCCTCCACTCCACCAGACGAGCCCCTTGCCCCCCCCATCATTGAGGGGGGGCGGGAGGTGTATGAGGGGGACGAGGAGGTCAGTCTGGTGTGTCTCCCAGTCCACGCCCCCCCCGCCGGGCCGCCCCCCTCCCTCACGTGGTACCTCGCAGGCTCCCCCGTAAGTGTTCGTGTGTTTGTGTGTGTGTGGGGTGGGTGATTGTGGGGTGTGTGGGTGGGTGGGTAGGAGGGTTGTGTGTGTGTGTGTGTGTGTGTGTGTGTGTGTGTGTGTGTGTGTGTGTGTGTGTGTGTGTGTGTGTGTGTGTGTGTGTGTGTGTGTGTGTGTGTGTGTGTGTGTGTGTGTGTGTGTGTGTGTGTGTGTGTGTGTGTGTGTGTGATGAAGAGAGAGAGAGAGAGAGAGAGAGAGAGAGAGAGAGAGAGAGAGAGAGAGAGAGAGAGAGAGAGAGAGAGAGAGAGAGAGAGAGAGAGAGAGAGAGAGAGAGAGAGAGAGAGAGAGAGAGAGAGAAAGATAATTGCGTCACCTTCGAAGTTACCTGAGAAAGTTTGTAAAAAAAAAAGTGAAAAAAAAGTTGAAACCGAAAGGGAAAAAAAATAATAGTGAAGCAGTTGAGAGAGAGAGAGAGAGAGAGAGAGAGAGAGAGAGAGAGAGAGAGAGAGAGAGAGAGAGAGAGAGAGAGAGAGAGAGAGAGAGAGAGAGAGAGAGAGAGAGAGAGAGAGAGAGAGAGAGAAGTATACAAGACCTGCCAATAGATAGATAGATAGACAGTGTGTGTGTGTGTGTGTGTGTGTGTGTGTGTGTGTGTGTGTGTGTGTGTGTGTTCTCTTTCTCTTTCTTTCTTTTCTTCCTGTCATTCCTTCTTTCCTCTTTTTCTCCTTCTTCGCTTCTTTGATTTTCTTCCTACTTTCTCTATTCCTTCCTTTTCTTTCTTCCTGTACCTTTTCTTCCTTGTCAATATTTCTTTCTTTGTATTTCCTTACTTCTTATTTTCCTTCCTTCACTAATTTCTTTCCTTCTTTTTTTCTCTCCTTGCTTTTCTTTCCTTCTTTCCTTTCCTTCTTCTTCTTACTTTCCTTCTTTCTTTCTCTCCTTCCTTCTCTATTCCTTCTTTTCTTTACTTTTTCTTTCTACAGTTGTTTCTTTCCCTCAGTCCTTGTTTCATTTCCTTCCTCTCTCTCTTCCCTTCCATGTATCAGTATTGTCAATGAACAGAAAAGGCCCCCACCAAAGCCTTGTAGAACCCCAATATCAATTAAAACAAAGGCTAAAGTTACAATGGACAATGACAACCTTTTTCATTGGTACCAGCTAAGTCTCAAAAGTGTCCATGGTCGATATGGTCAAACGCTTCAGTCCCTCACATCAACTATTTTCAAAGGCCAAAAAAGGGAGATCAGTCGGGTCTTCATGAGTTTTCCGAGGTTCATGGTACAGAGGAAGGGTTAAACTACCACCAGGGTCATGAAACTCCTCCTGGAAATGACCACAACTCCTACGAAAGGCTTGTTAAATATGTGTGATTGGGTTCATGGTACAGAGGAAGGGTTTAACTACGACCAGGGTCATAAAACTCCTCCTGGAAATGACCACAACTCCTACGAAAGGCTTGTTAAATATGTGTGCTTGGGTTCATGGTACAGAGGAAGGGTTTAACTACCACCAGGGTCATAAAACTACTACTGGAAATGACCACAACTCCTACGAAAGGCTTGTAAAATATGTGTGATTGGGTTCATGGTACAGAGGAAGGGTTAAACTACCACCAGGGTCATAAAACTGCCCACCACACCTACGAAAGCCTTGTCAAATATGTGTGATTGGGTTCATGGTACAGAAGAAAGGTTAAACTTCCACCAGGGTCATAAAAAAAATCCTAGATATACCTACAACTCCTACGAAAACCTGGTCAAATAATTATGTGTTTAGGTTCATGGTACAGAAGAAGGGTTAAACTTCCACCAGGGTCATAATACTTCTCCAGGAAATGCCCATCACTCCTACGAAAGCCTTGTCAAATATGTTGGCTGGGGGGACGGAAATGTTGAAAAATATGTCCCTCTGTTTATTTCCGATTTTCTTCTTCAAGCTGCCTATAGACCATATGATCCTACACCACATACTATCACAACAATGCACACACAATACAAGGCTCTGGTTATATCGAACACACTGGAGAATTTTTATTACATACTAAGAAAAGGGACAAGTTGAACCGTCCAATGATATACCTATTGCTACTGGCCTATTCTTACGTCTTGCAAAATTAACCTAACTACGAGTATATTCAGTACCAATGGATCTATATGTATGTTTTCGTGGGGAATAATCTATCTATCTATTTATCTATCTATCTATGAGGGTGTTACTACTAGGAATCATCAGTTCGGGTTAGCTAGACGAATAGGCCCCTCCCACTTTCTCTACCTACTTACACTTCATTGGTTAGTTTTCAAGCAGGCCACGCCCACTCCCTAGCCGAGACTGCATGTGATTGGTGAATACTGGAGACGGCTGACTCCTATTGGTGGTTACTGGGCTCAGGTGGGCGGGGCTTATACGTCAAGGTTATGGAACGGTTATCAAAAAATATATATATCGTTGTTAACGTGAAAAAACGGTGGAAAATATATAATTGTTTCGGCAGAAGGTCGTGAGTGGCCATTTTAATTATAGGAAAATGTACAATGATGAATAACAGTTGGAGTTTGTTAAGAGAAAAAAGGAATTCGTGGCTGTGTGTGTGTCTGTGTCTGTGTGTGTGTGTGTGTGTGTGTGTGTGTGTGTGTGTTCATTAAAACTGCTATGGTGGTATTGTTGATGTTATGAAAGCAGTAGATTTTATCATTATTATTATTATTATTATTATTATTATTATTATTATTATTATTATTATTACTTATTTTATTGTCTGTATATTACTATCAGTCAATAATAGTACTTCCCATTCTATTTTTCCTCCCTTTTTCTTCCTTCTCTTCCTCATCTTTCCTTTTCTCCTCCTCCTCCTCCTCCTCCTCTTCTTCCTTCTGTACTTCCTATCTTTATCTTTCTTATCTCATCACCTCCTTCACCCAAATCATCACCTTCGCTTTCATTCCCTCCTCCTCCTCCTCCTCCTCCTCCTCCTCCTCTTCTTTCTTTCTTTCGTTTCTACAATCTTACCACATCCACTATCTTCTTCTTTTGTATCTCCTCCTCCTATTCTTTTTTTTCTTGTTATCCTCTTTTCCTTCTCTCTTCCTCCTCCTCCTCCTCACCGTTCAATTCTTACTTCATATTCCTTCCTTTTTTACTCTTTTCATACATTTTCTTTCCCCCTCTTCTCCTCCTTCTCATCTTTCTCCCATCTTCTCTTCCTTAAACGTCACATCATCTATCTTCTACTATTACCCTTTCCATATCTCTCCTACTCCTCCTTCTTCTTCTTTTTCTTCTCTTTCTTCTCCTCTACTTCTCTGTCTGATACTTCCTTCCTATATACTTTCTTGTCTTAACTATTCTTTTCTCTCCTCCTCCTCCTCCTCCTCCTCCTCCTCCTCTTCACAGGCAAGGCGTGAGTATGTGTCCCCCTATAGAGAAGACCCCCAGTCCCCTCCGATGGGGCTTACTCTTCAGGTTCCCGCCAGCCAGGTAAGCAGTCTCTCCTGTACCCATTTCCTCACTCCAACTTGTACCCATTTTCTCAATCATTTCGAGCCTCACACACCCACACTAGACGAGGCTTTGGTGGAGGTTGTGTTAGTGTGTCCATGGGTAGTGTTATGAGCCTGGTGATAGTTTGGCAAGGCTTTGGTGGAGGTTGTGCTAGTGTGTCCATGGGTAGTGTTATGAGCCTGGTGATAGTTTGGCAAGGCTTTGGTGGAGGTTGTGCTAGTGTGTCCATGGGTAGTGTTATGAGCCTGGTGATAGTTTGGCAAGGCTTTGGTGGAGGTTGTGTTAGTGTGTCCATGGGTAGTGTTATGAGCCTGGTGATAGTTTGGCAAGGCTTTGGTGGAGGTTGTGTTAGTGTGTCCATGGGTAGTGTTACGAGCCTGGTGATAGTTTGGCAAGGCTTTGGTGGAAACATGGAAATGCAGCCAACAAAGTCTATTGGCTTATTATGAGGTTGCCTGCTCCTGTGAGACACTTGGTGCCCGCAGAGCAGATTTCGTATTCAGTTTACTTCTGACGCAACGAAAGAACGGTCGATTCGATTTTTGAATGAGTTGATGGTATTCGCATTTACTACTTCTGAGGGAAGATTTTTTTTTACGTGTACGCCTACAGCTGACTGAAAAATCCGAGGTGGTAGCGTGGGGATTCGAACCCGCGTCGTCCATCACGCGGTGAATGTGGGCCCAGCACGCTACCACTCAGCCACCGTCTACCCTAATGGCGGATGACTCGGTTTGAGAACAAACTTCTACCAATGTCTGCACTACATCGAATGGGAAGACCGTTGTTTCTAGTACTTGTGTTGGTTTGTAACTCAAAGAACTTAAAATGACCGACGTTATTAGACTTCTTCAGGTACTTGAAGACCTGAATTAAATCTCTTCTTCAGCGTCTCTTTTCCAGCGAAAAAAAGTTTAGTCGCCTGAGTCGTTCTCTAAACGGCAGGGCTGGAATCATTTTCGTAGCGCGCCGCTGAACTCTTTCCAGTAATTCATTATTCTTCCAGATTAAACCAGCCGTTAACCTTTGAAAAAATAATCATGAAAGATGTGTATTTCAGTAGACATTGCCGTGTTCTCACAACCACCACAAAGATCATTGAACCAAAATATAATTATGCTAAACTAGTCTATAATGTAGGCTATAAATCTTTTTGTATTATTTTGTATTATTTTGTATTATGTATGACCTGTATGTTGGTCTTTATTTAACTTTTCTTTACTCATTACTAACATTTGCAGTGGAAAACTTCGCAGTACACATTACATTTTGAAATTATAGGGCGTCATGCTGTCAAGTGTTTTCTTGACGTGTTGTGAAGCTGAACTAACAAGACCGGCGAAGCTGACTTGGAGGAGCTTAAAACACCAAACCTTTAATCGAAATATTTAGCATAACAAATAAATCAGTAAATGTTTAGTTGTACGAGTATTCATTCCTTTTGAGTAATGCATATCATGAACATAAAATTAGCATCAGATTAGAGAATTTTTACAAATCATAGGTTATTATTATTATTATTATTATTATTATTATTATTATTATTGTTATTATTATTATTATTATTATTATTATTATTATTATTATTATGTTATTCTTGCGACTTATAATTATCATACATTATAATACTTACCTAGCCTCACTTTGATGATCGATTGTCCCTAGATTACACGACTGCTCACACTAATTACCATCTCATCATTACATAATTAGCAACACAGCTTCAGTAAATTTATAACCTGCTTAACCACTGCATCATATCGGAGCCTCGCTAAGTTACTAATCTGTTGCCGGTAATTATATAGCTATTCTCACTAAATGATCAGCCTGTTATGAAAAAATAGCACTTCTCCCACTTAAATTAATGATAAAATAATAATATGGTTTGTAAATTAGTAATCGAGTCTCACTACATTAACCTTTCAACACTGAGTTATAAAACACAGCCTTATGAAATTGATCTACCAGTTATCAAGAAATTCTATAACCTCACACAATATCCTCCTGTCACTAAATGATTCACTAAATTAATACATCACCGTTTTATGCTTTTAACCCGGTAGCAGCGACGGGCCAAATTTGTGGCTTTACCGTGTACCAGCGATGGGCCAAATTTCTGCCATGCATAAACTGATCACATATGCGTTGATATATATTATGAAATGGTTTGCGTGAGTGATGATTCTTTCTCATTATTTTGCTTCGAGGGGCCTTTAACCTAACCTAACGTAACCTAACTTAACCTAACCTAACCTAACCTAACAAACATGACCCCCGCAGCTACCGGGTTAATACAATTTTATCACAAAAACACACAAAAAAAGGAATAAGCTTAATCTCATTTCATACACAGAAAATGACATCTGGCTCTGTAAGAGAAATAAACTGTATTTTAAGAATTAATTGCATATAAATCACACGGGTAAAGATGCAGCGTGAAATATTCCTATATGTGATGCTGAGCTATTTCAAATATTACCTGTGTGATTTACATGCAATAAATAACTCAAATACCTTTTATTTGCACATACAGCGGCAGACGTCTCATTATGCACCCGATATGAGCTAAATGATTATAGATTTTAAAAGGCTTTTGTGCGTTCGAGTATGACCTGTCTAATAGCGGGTTGTCTGATACCAGCTCGTCTTTCGTGTGGTTCTATGGTATATTGGCGATGCAAATGGTATGCTTGGTAATTACAGAAGCGCGAGTTTTTTTTTCTTTTCTACACACGAAATTATTACAAAAAAGATTGAATAATTATTACAACAGTTGATGTTCACTTAGGGCCGCTTTCATAGTCCCTTTGTGTGTTTTGATCGTTACCAATGGCGGCGATCGACGCTATAATAATCCACGTGAAACTGGCCGATGGGGTCGTGGCGGCTGCAGAGGAAGCGAGAGGTGTTGAGAGTGTGTGGCAAGGTGCGGGGCTAGGCTAACCCCGCAGCCGCCACTACCCCTTCGGCCAGTTTTACGTGGAAATACTATAGCGACGATAACAGCCATTGGTAACGATCATAACAAACAAAATGACTGTGAAAGTGGCCCTTAATTACCAAGCAGCATTGCACGTGTGCCACATCCACACTAGCGAGTGGACGGATGGAATTAAACCGACTATGAATAAATTATCACCATTACAATAGCCTAGCCTCACTATATGAAGTATCACTATTATTAGCCAAGCTTCACTATATACATTGTCATCATCATTATAGCCTTGCTTTACTAAATAAGGTATCACCATTAATACCCTGGCATCGCTCCTTAGTTAATAGCTCAGCTCCTTAGTTAATAGCCTAGTCACACATATTTGACCCTAGAAACCCTTCATTAACAACATTACGTACATCCATTTTGAGCTGCCAGACCACACCAAACTGATAAATAAATGCTTGTAAGATTATATAACGAAGGAAGAAAAGTAAACGAGAGAGAAATTTGAAGATAATTGCTTAAACAGGCCATGGATGTCCCAGCAACTTCTACGAATGTGGCGCCGATAAATTTAAGAATATACAGGCTTTACCAATGACCTGTCCTGCAGCCTTCCCACAGCACAACAGAGGTAAGCTGACCACTGGCCTGTCCAAAGTATAATCATAACAAGTATGTTCACGCGCAGGAGAGGCGTGGCAAAGAGGTGACGTCATATAGTCTCGGTGAGTCCGAGGCATGGAGGTAGAATTGGTGGAGTCGACACTGCCCGCTAATCCCATTCATTGAGGTGAATTGGTCTTGTCCTCCCTGCATTCGTGTATAGCAGCCATTCATCGCACACAACACCCAGACTGCCAAACCCATCGGGGCGCCACATGGTCACTGTCTAGCGTTTACTCCAGCGACACCCACAGTGTGCCACCTCTAAACTTCAGACGGTGCTGAAGATACTCCCCCAAAACGCTAACTTACTAAACTTACTAACTTACTAAAATGTCCATGAAAAATTGAGCCTTGGATGATTTCTGTCCTTCGGGATGTCATTATTAAAAACAAGTAGGAACAACTGAGTACAATGACCATTTTTCCGGATCCGTTGACTCCCATCTCGCAGCCTCATCATCCTCTGTGTCCCAGTGTGGCGTTGAGTCTCGGACCCTTGTTTTAGTCCGTCCGATCCTGAGCTGCGCATGCGCGTTCTTCGTTTACATACACAGCAGCGGTGGATGATTATCGGCGCGGTAGCCCACCGTGTCTGTTATCGACTGCCTGTCATACAAGGGGTGCAAGTTATTCCATTTATCACATCTACCGACATACAAGGGGTGCAGGTTATCTCATTTATCACATCTACCGACACACAAGGGGTGCAGGTTATCTCATTTATTACATTTACCGACATTGTTCCACCATACCTTTATACTTAAAAAAAGTAAATGGTAACGTATGTTGTGAATTTGAAAAATGCTTGAAATATGAAAGTTTGTTCCTGCACCCCTTGTATGTCGGTAAATGTGATAAATGAGGCAACCCGCACCCCTTGTATGACAAGCAGTCGACAACAGACACGGTAGGCTTCCGTGACGAAATTCACCCACCGCTGCTGTGTATGTAAACAAAGCCCGCGCATGCGCAGATCAGGATCGGACGGACTAAAACAAGGGTAAGAGACTCAGACGCCACACTGGGACACAGAGGACGATGAGGCTGCGAGATGGGAGTCAACGGATCTGGAAAAATGATCATTGTAATCTGACGTACTTTGTAAACAGAGCGGACGGACTATAACAAGGGAACGAGACTTGGCGCCACGGGTGTCAGGGTATTGCATTTAAACTTTTCATCGTCTATTTGGAAGGAATGACTTAACGATATTCTTATGATTAAAGATACGCTCTACGCCATGGTTAGTCAGGAAAGATTAGCACACAGCAAACTCAATGAGGCCACTGATTTTCTAGTGTTGCATCTTGCGGATTCATGGCTAGACACACTAAACACTACACCAAGGAGGCAAGAAATAAGTTAGACGCTAAATGAAAAAAAAAAAAAAGCCCCCGAAAAGCGTTACGACGCTAAACATAAAATCCCAGCGCTAGATCAACTTAAAAAGCGCTAGATCTAGTAATAAAAGGACGGAGTTGGCAGCTCTGGACACTCCCTTCGAGACTGATTCATTTCGCCTTTAAAAACCCCGAATCATTTAAAAGTATCCCATCAACCTTAATTTGTTACTGAAATAGCCTAGCACGATGTTATGGCTGCTTTATGACAAGTATCTCCTGCCAGCAAGCGTTCTGGTTTCTTATAACGAAGTAGTAGTGATTTTTTTTTTTCGAATATAGTGCTTTCCCATCTGCTGTAACTTCAGAGTATATCACAGAGCGTCACCCAATAATAAAATAAGCCAGTGGAATGAAGAAGAAAGAGAATGAGAATCAGGAAGAATGGAGGAAACAGAGGTAAGAAGGTAGGAAAGAGGGAGGTGGAGGAAACGAAGAAAAGAAGGGAGAAAAAAACAAGAAAAGAGACACAAGGGAGGAAAAGTTAGTAGAGAGATAAATGAGAAGAGGCAACGTGAGGGAAGAGAGAAAGGAAGAAAGGGAAGGAAATGAAGGAAAGGGAAGGAAAGAAAGATAAGGAAAGGGGAGGAAGGGAGACAGGGAAGATACATGAGGAAAGGGAAGAAGAAGGAAAAGAAAGGGAGAGATAAGATAATGAAGGGAGAAGGAGGGAAATAAGGGAGGTAAATGGTACAGGTCAAATCACTAGAGTTATCAAATCATCGTACATCCAACAACGATTTTGGTTTCTGGCCCATAAGACTTGCAGAAAAAAACATCAATTATTAACAGTTTGAACAAAAGCTCTACTTAAATATCGCTGTTTGTGTGGGTACGATATTTTTGAGTCTGAAACCAATTAATGCCAAGTTCTGAGTATTATGGTAAAGCTAGTTGCATCTCTCCTAAAAAATAGCCTATCCTCGTAGCCTAAGCGGTTTCGGGGATTAAGCGCAGTTCGGCTCCACCCACAACACGCACTAACGATACATTTACTTCTTATTTTGACCTGTTCCGCTTTGTATCTCTTCTTAGATTCTTGTTTCTTCTTCACGCTTATTCACTATGCACTTCGCTTACACAATCTCTTACTTTTCTATTGGCTTTTTCTTTCTTTTCCTCAATAAATGTACTTCTTCTTTTGACCAGTTCCGCTTTGTATCTCTTCTTTGGTTATCGCTTCTCCTTCACACTTATTCACTATGCACTGCGCTTACAGAATCTCTTACTTTTCTAGGCTTTTTCTTTCTTTTCCTCAATAAATTTACTTCTTCTTTTGACCAGTTCCGCTTTGTATCTCTTTTTTGGTTCTTGTTTCTTCTTCACGCTTATTCACTATTCACTGCGCTTACAGAATCTCTTACTTTTCTAGGCTTTTTCTTTCTTTTCCTCAATAAATTTACTTCTTCTTTTGACCAGTTCCGCTTTGTATCTCTTTTTTGGTTCTTGTTTCTTCTTCACGCTTATTCACTATGCACTTCGCTTACACAATCTCTTACTTTTCTATTGCCTTTTTCTTTGTTTCTCTCCCTAATAGCCTACTTTTGATCCGTACTGTTAACGCATTTGGCTATCACATTAGTTATTCCCAAAGGCCAAACAGTCGGGTTCTCATGAGTGGTATTTTAGGTTCATGGTACAGAAGGTTTTCCATACACTTTGGTTTTAAGTTTTCTGTTTTTCTTTTACTTCGTTTTCTTTATATTTAGTTCACATTTGGTCTGTACTGTTAGACGCTTTTGGGTTACACTTCAGATAGTTTCAGTTCTGTTACTTCTTCTTCTTATACCTCTTCTTCTTGCACCTCTTCTTCTTCTTCTTCTTCTTCTTGTACCTCTTCTTCTTCTTCTTCTTCTTCTTCTTCTTCTTCTTCTTCTTCTTCTTCTTGTACCTCTTCTTCTTCTTCTTTTTCTTCTTGTACCTCTTCTTCTTCTTCTTGTACTTCTTCTTCTTCTTCTTGTACCTCTTCTTCTTGCACCTCTTCTTCTTCTTCTTCTTCTTCTTCTTGTACCTCTTCTTCTTCTTCTTCTTCTTCTTCTTCTTCTTCTTGTACCTCTTCTTCTTCTTCTTTTTCTTCTTGTACCTCTTCTTCTTCTTCTTGTACCTCTTCTTCTTCTTCTTCTTCTTCTTCTTGTACCTCTTCTTCTTCTTCTTCTTCTTCTTCTTCTTCTTTTTCTTCTTCTTCTTCTTGTACCTCTTCTTCTTCTTTTTGTACCTCTTCTTCTTCTTCTTCTTCTTCTTGTACCTCATCTTTTTCTTCTTCTTCTTCTTCTTCTTCTTCTTCTTCTTCTTGTACCTCCTCCTCTTCTTCTTCTTCTACCTCTTCTTCTTGTACCTCTTCTTCTTCTTCTTCTTCTTCTTCTTCTTGTACCTCTTCTTCTTCTTCTTCTTCTTCTACTTCTTGTACCTCCTCCTCTTCTTCTTCTTGTACCTCTTCTTCCTCTTCTTCTTCTACGATTAACTCTGATGTGCCTCATTGTTCCTTTCTCTCCTTAAAAACTGTATTCTGGTCCTGTTCATATTTTGGCATTTCCAGATTATCGAAAACATATTGTACTTCCTCGGACACAAACTAACACACGGGGAACGATATTTATTCATAGTTAAGAGTCAGAATCGTAAATTACTGACGTTTTTTGGTGTAGCTGTCATGAGTTAGAGGCACGGGGAATATACTGTTTGAATACGATAACATAGACGAAATTATAGGGAGTGGAAACTTCTGTATCCTTTATTTTTTATTTTCTTTCCTTTCTTTCCACTTATGATCATTTTCTTTACCACATCCATCATTATCTTCCACTTAATCCTTGTACCAACTTATCTTCTCTCTCTCTCTCTCTCTCTCTCCCCTGACAGCCCTTCATTTTCCATCTAGTATTTTGGGGTTGTCTGCTTCTCCTCCTTACCTATATTTCACAGCACACACCTATCTTCACCTCCCTCATTATCTAGTTCTTCAGGTAAACCGATCTCCCTTCCTCTTCTCTCCCTTCTCATCTTTCTAGCTTTATCTTATTCCTCTGTATCTTAACTCCTTTACTTTATTTTCCCTTCCTTGTCGTTTTCTTGTTTTAATTCTTCTTTTCTCTTTTTCCCTTCATTCTTTTTCCAGCTTTTCTTTTTTATCATCTTTTTTATTGGCTTCATTTTCTTCTGTTTCATATTTCATTCTTTGCTTCTCATTGTTTTTCTTTCTTCTCTCTTTTTTTCTCTCTTCTCAGGTCTTCCTTTTCTCTCTTCCCATTTATTTTGATTTGTCATTTCTTACATCTTCTCTTCTTCCTATTTATTTATTACTTTACAGCTCACAAAAGTAATCTTCCACATATTTTTCTGTCTCTTTTCTTTCTCTTCTTCTTTTTTTTCTTCTTTTTTCTTTTCTTTTCTTTTCTTCTTTTCTTCTTCTTCTTCTCATTCTTCTTCTTCTTCTTCTTCAAAAGTAATCTTCCACATACTTTCTCTAACATGGCTTTTAATTTCTTTTTAATGGTTACAACTTATTTCCTTCTATTTCTGATCTTACACTTTGCATGGGTGAGAAACTTGCCAGATGATGAGGAGGAGGAGGAGAAGGAGGAGGAGAGAAACCTAGAGAAAGAAACAAATGGAAGAGGAAGAAAAGAAGGAGAGAAATCAGAAACAAATCAAAGGAACAACAGGAAGAAGAATAGGAAGAGAAGGAGAAGGAGATAAGCGAGAAACCTAAAGAATAACAGAAGGTGGAGAAGGAAGGAAGGAGATTTAGGAGTCCAAGGGCACAAAGCATTCAAGCTAGAAATCGAGCAAACAGGGTACTGATTTTCATGACAAGGAGCGTAAGCAAGAGAAGCCCTGAAGTCATCCGCAATCAGTATTTAGCATTAGTCAGACCTCATCTTGACTATGCGGTTCAGTTCAGGTCACCTTACTATAGAATGGATATCAAGGTGTTAGAATCGGTGCAGAGGAGGATGACAAAGATGATTCAGGGGTTGAGAAACTTGCCATACGAGGAAAGACTTGAATTCTCTAGGAAGGCGAAGGGTGCGAGGAGACTTGATCGAGGTTTATAAATGGGTGAAAGGCTATAATAAGGGGATGATAATAAGGTTCTGATGGTAAGAGAACCGGGTAGGACACGTAGTGATGAGTTTAAACTGGATAAATTCAGATTCAACAGGGACATGGGCAAAAATTGGTTTAACAACAGAGTGGTGGATGAGTGGAACAGGCCTGGCAGTCATGTGGTGAGTGCCAATACTAACAGAGTGGTG
>NC_066572.1:4335478-4345478 GCF_024679095.1 Eriocheir sinensis
CCTCCCCTTTATCCCTAACCTTCCCTTCCCTTCCCTTCCTTTCCCTTCACTTCCTTCCCCTTTATCCCTAACCTTCCTTCCTTCACTACCCTCCCCTTTATCCCTAACCTTCCCTTCCTTTCCCTTCACTTCCTTCCCCTTTATCCCTTCCCTTCCCTTCCCTTCCTTTTCCCTTCCCTTCCATCCCTTCCCTTCCCTTCCCTTCCCTGAAAACCGCCCTTCTTTCCCTTCTCTTCCCTTCTTTTCCCTTTTCCTTTCAATTCCTCCTTCTTCACACTTTCCTTCCCTTCCCTCCCTTCCCTTCCCTTCCCTTTTACCTCATCCTTTCATTCCCTTCCTTTCCCTTCTTACCCTTATCTTCCAATCCCATCTTTCTCACCATTTCCTTCCCTTCCTTTCCTTTCCCTTCCCTTCCCTTCACCCATTTCCTCCCCTTCCCTTTCCTTCTTTCCCTTTTCTTGCAATCCCTCACTTCCTCATCCTTCCCTTCCCTTCCCTTCCCTTCCCTTCCCACTCCCTTCGTTGTAATATTCAGCCTTGTTCCCTTCTTTACGAATTGTTCCCTTCACTTCTTCACTTCTTCTTCCCTTCCGCCAGACAGAAGTTAGAGTGAAGTTTGAAGTCTGTTATTTTTCTCCTCTTTCTCTCCTCCTCCTCCTCGTCCTCCTCTTTGCTCC
The DNA here is from genome assembly GCF_024679095.1 of Eriocheir sinensis. Lineage (NCBI taxonomy): Eukaryota > Metazoa > Arthropoda > Malacostraca > Decapoda > Varunidae > Eriocheir > Eriocheir sinensis. The sequence goes on from NC_066572.1 coordinate 4,336,156, forward strand.
TCTTCCTCTTCATCTTCCTCCTCCTTTTCTTTCTATCCGTTTTTTTTTCTCTCTCCTTCGCTCTTTCCTCTTTTCTTTTTTTTCTTCTTTTTCTTCATTTTGTTTGTTGTTGTTGTTGTTGTCATTATTTTTCACGTTTTTCTTCTTTTTTCTTTCTTCTCTTCTTCTTTTCTTCTTCTGGTTCTTCTTCTTTCTCCTCTTCTTTTATTTTATTTTCTTCTTCTTTTTCCTCTTCTTTTTTTCTTCATTTACTTCTTCCTTTTCTTCTTCTTCCTCTTCTTCTTGTTCCTTTTCTTCTTCGTCTCCTTTTATTCTTTTTTCCTCTTTCTCTTCTTCTTCTTTTTCCTCTTCTTTTTTTCTTCATTTACTTCTTCCTTTTCTTCTTCTTCCTCCTCTTCTTCTTCCTTCTCTTCGTCTTCTTTTTTTTCCTCTTCTTCTTCCTTCTTCTTCTTACTTTTCTTCTTCGTCTTCTTCTTCTTCTTTTCTTCTTCTTCTTTTTCTTCTCCTTCTTCTACTGCCTTCTCCCCTATTTTCTTCTTCTTTTTCTTCTCCTTCTTCTACTACCTTCTTCCCTATTTTCTTCTTTTTCTTCTTCGTCTTCTTCTTCTTCTTTTTCTTCTTCTTCTTCTCTCCCTTAGCTAAGCATCCATTACTTTCTTCTTTTCCTTTCTTTCCTCTATCTCATTTTTCTTACCAATCAAACTATCATTATCTTTTTGTTTCAGTTCCTCCTTAAAACTTAACCTATTTCCCATTTTCTTCCATTCCTTACAATCATATTTAATCATCTCGTTTTCTATGTTACTGTTCCTTCTTTAAATCCACAACTTATCAATTTTACTTCCATTATCTTTCCATTTTCTTTCATTTCTCATTCTTTCTTAATCTCTTTCTTCTTTTCTTCATCTTTTTCCTCTTTCTTCCGTTTTCATAACCTTCTTTTCCTTTCTCAAATCTCAACTTATCAACTATTTTTCATTGTCCGTTTTCTTCATGTTCTTCTTTACCTTCGTTTCTTCTATCTCCTTTTCTTTCTCATCTAACTTTTATCTTTTATGCTTCGTTTCTGCCTATGTCTCTTTCCTTTCGTAATCATAGTGTCCACTCTATTCCCAGTTTTCATTTTCTCCTTTTCTTTCATTCTTATTATTTCGTGATTTTTCTCTTCCTTTCCTCATCTTTTCTCCTCTCTTATCTCTTCTTTCCTTCCTTCCTTCCTTTCCTCTTCCTTCCTTTGTTATACTCTTTCTTAAATCATCAACTTCGTAATATCTTTTCTATCTCCATCTTCCCGTTTTTCTTTCATTCTTATTTTTCTTGATTTTTATTCATTTTCTCATCTTTTCTCCTCTCTCATTTCTTCTTTCCTTCCTTCCTTTGTTTCTCCTCTTCCTTAATCCACAACTTATCAATCTCTTTCTACTCTCATTCTTCTCATTCTCTTTCATTCTTATTCTATATTTCTCTTCGCTTCCTAATCTTTTTCCTCTACTATCTCTTCTTTCTTCCTTCCTTCCTTTGTTTCTCCTCTTCCTTAATCCACAACTTATCAATCTCCTTCTACTCTCATTCTTCCCATTCTCCTTCATTCTTATTCTTTCTATATTTCTCTTCCCTTCCTTATCTTTTCTCCTCTCTTATCTCTTCTTCCTTCCTTCCTTCCTTTGTTTCTCCTCTTTCCTTAATCCCCAACTTCGCAATCACTTTCCTTTCTCTATCTTCCCATTTTCTTTCATTCTTATTCTTTCTCTTCGTTTCCTCATCTCTTCCTTCCTTCCTTCCTTTCCTCTACCTTCCTTTGTTTCTCCTCTTCCTTAATCCACAACTTATCAATCTCTTTCTACTCTCATTCTTCCCATTCTCTTTCATTCTTATTCTATATTTCTCTTCGCTTCCTAATCTTTTTCCTCTCCTATCTCTTCTTCTCTTCGTTTCTGTATGTCTCTTCTTCTTATCCAAGCATCCATTATCCTTCTGTTCAGTATAATTATTCCATTAATCACTACAAGCACTTCACCCGGGGTCACATCAACGCGTGCCGGCCATAGCGAAACCCCGAAGCACGTTTTCTTTATGTTGATTTAGGGGGGGCTTAGCTATTTGGGGGCCGGAGGGTACGGGAGGGTAGGGGGAGCAGGGGGTTGATTGGGGGTGGATTATGCGTTTATGCTCTCTCTCATGTAGATAAATTGATTAACTGCAAGCAAATGACATGAAGGGGAATGAGAGAAAAAGGGATAAATGGAGGAATGAGAGAGAGAGAGAGAGAGAGAGAGAGAGAGAGAGAGAGAGAGAGAGAGAGAGAGAGAGAGAGAGAGAGAGAGAGAGAGAGAGAGAGAGAGAGAGAGAGAGAGAGAGAGAGAGAGAGAGAGAGAGAGAGAGAGAGAGAGAGAGAGAGAGAGAGAGAGAGAGAGAGAGAGAGAGAGAGAGAGTGTGTTAATTATAAAAAGAAACATTGGATGGGGAAATAGTGAAGGATATTGAGTGAAGGAATTTAAAGAACAGGAAACGATGAAAAATTGTACTGAAGGAAATAATAAGTATGAAAAATAAAGCTCTGAATGAAGTATAAATAAACAGATGATGTAAATAAATAAATAATAAAAAGATAAGATTAAGAACAGAAAGCAAGCAGACGCGAAAGCACACATAGCTGACAAGGCTTTCGTGGGAGTTGTGGGCATTTCCAGGGGTAGTTTCATGACCCTGGTGGTAGCGTGACCCTTCCTCTGTACTGTGAACCTAAAGAAACACACATTTGACAAGGCTTTCCTAGGACTTGTGGGCATTTCCAGGGGTTGCTTTATGACCCTGGTGGTAGTGTGACCCTTCCTCTGTACCGTGAACCTCAAGAAACACACATTTGACAAGGCTTTCGTAGGACTTGTGGGCATTTCCAGGGGTTGCTTTATGACCCTTGTGGTAGTGTAACCCTTCCTCTGTACTGTGAACCTCAAGAAACACTCATTAGAACCCGATTGATCTCCTTTTAGGCCTTTGTAAATAGTTGATGTGAGAGGCGGAAGGGTCTAACAATTCGAGCCAAAAACATAAACAGAGTGTGAGATTGCGTTAGTATAAGTGCAGGATAGAGTTCATAATCTTGGGTTTAATTTAGATAAGTTCAGATTAAAGACATTGTCAAGAATTGGTTTACTTAGGTCCCCCCCGGTAGAAGGGAGCGCTTGTAACATTGGCAAAAAAACATAAGAACATATTTAAGGGTGAGACTGTGCTAGTGTAAGTGCAGGGTAGAGCTCGTATTATGGGTTTAAGCCAGCTTAGACAGTGGCAAGCATTGATTTACTTCAGTCCGCCCTGGCAGCGTATTCCAGATCTTCCGACTGGTATGTGGCGCCCACTCTTGAACGGGTCAGGTTTGGTTAGGGAAGATTTTGCTTATTAAAGAGGATAATATTGAGTGGGAATTACAACGAGAGTATTTTTCTGAAGACACCGTGGTTAGTTTCGAAGCTTCATCCGAGCGTGTTCACTCGGGGACCACATACCCGTTGAGCGTGGGCGGGCAACCTGCGGCCCGCGAGCCATACCCGGCCAATGAGGGCCTAGCGTCTGGCTCGCCGCCCTGCTAGGCATTAACATTGCAATCCGGCCCCCCAACACAGAAAACAACAACTACCACCAAACAGTACTTGCTGACAATTACTGTTTGGCAAGCTCGCGTTCCTGGCTTCCCTCCGCGAGAGTTGCCAGGTCTGTCCTTTTGTGATCTGGTTGTCCTATTTAAATTAAGCAAAAGAGGACAATCTGAAACTGTCTTGTCGTGGGAACATGTTGTGATGGGTGTGCGACCTGCAGAAAGTGATCGCCTCTTTCCTCCGTCCCCGTGATCCCTGGCCCGCAGTGGCTGCCTCGCCTGGCCCTACTCATGGACATCACTGTGCGTCTGAACGCCCGCAATGTGGAGCTGCAAGGCAAAAATATTCTCCTGACAAATAAGGTCGCACACATTAATGACTTCGAAGTTATGATGTGCTCAGTCGTATTTTTTCTGTTTCAGTCTATGGCTGGGGTAGGCTTTCTTGCTGGAGCCTGGTGGTCGGCCTAGCTCGTAATGGCGCAGGCAAGTGTTTATAGCGGCACCATTTTGCCTGGCTCATGCTGCCCGCGAACTCATCTTAGATCCTATTTTCAGAGAGAGAATCTAGGGTCTGGGTTGATAGGTGGTAATCTTGGGCCACTCGGCGGTGCCTGAAAAATACCAAGCTTGTGGCGGAGACCGGGACGCGAACCCGCGTCCGGGAGGACGCAGAGCCGGCACACTAACCACTCAGCCACCGCCTTCTCTCACATGTTAAGTTTGCGTACTTACTCCGCTATGCAGCTTGTGCCTCTGGCGACGTGGACCTGGACACGTGTGTCATTGTCCTCGCTTTTCTGCTGGAGGAATTTGCCTTCCGCTTCGCAGGAGTCATGCCGCTGGTTGCGGACTTTAAGCTGTTCAATACCCCATTTGAATTTCCTGTGGGCGATGCCCCTGACACACTGCCGATGGAATGCAACGATGAACTTAGGACGAACTCCCGTACCTCTTCTCCACTGTTCATTAACCACGACCTCGTCCTTCCTTCTAGTAATTTCCCAAAATACATTGGGCATGTTCGAGGCCAATGTGGAAGCAAAAACTGTTGTGACCTGCTTTTCTCCAAAAGGAAGGACACTAAGTCTCGACTTTGCTCCACTTCAATGAGTGTTCTGTTGTCTACCTCATCCACCGAGTCGAACACTGGAACACTTCATGGCAAGCAGCACCAATCGTCTCACTGATTTGTATGTTTTTTTTTTTCACTTCGGCCTGCTCCCGAAAATACTACCGAAAAAAGAAAGATAGAGAAAACGTAAAAAAAAGTGGAGGGAGTGACGAATGAAGTAAACAAAAGGAAATGAGGGAAGGATGAAATACAAAAGTATTTAAAAGAAAGAAAAAAAATGAAAATATGGATGTAAAAATAAGTTAGATATTGAGAAATTGGAAAACGAAAATATAACACAGAATGTACGTAATACAATAATACAAGTTAAGACACTTTCGACAGAAGAAATAAGACACAGAATAAGAAATACAGAAAAGTCGATAAAGAATGAAGAAAGATATTAAGAAAACGTAAAAAAAGTTGAATGAAAGACGGTTGAAGTAAAGAAAAAGAAGTGAGGAAAAGATGAAATACACAACAGTTAAAAGTTAGTATATGCCAGCAAATAACAGAACAGGTATTAGAGAAACAATGGAAAAGTGAGTTATATATTGACAACCGGGAAAAGAAAATGGGATGAGGGACGGAAGGGATACAAAACTAAAAACCAAAACGCCACAGACAAACAGAATCAGACACAGAACAAGAAATAAAAAAAAAACACCGATAAAGAATAAAGAATGAAGAAAGATATTGAGAAAGCGTAAGAAAAGGGGGAATAAGAGACGAATGAACTAAACAAGAAGAAACGAGGTAAAGATGAAATACACAACAGTTAAAGGTTAGTATATGCCAGCAAATAACAGAACAGGTATTAGAGAAACATAATGGAAAAATGAGTTATATATTGACAACCGGGAAAAGAAAATGGGATCAGGGATGGACGGGATACAAAACTAAAAATAAAAACGCCTCAGACAAACAGAATCAGACACAGAAATAAGAACTAAAAAAAAACACCGATAAAGAATGAAGAGAGATATTGAGAAAGCGTAAGAAAAGGGGGAATAAGAGACGAATGAACTAAACAAGAAGAAACGAGGTAAAGATGAAATACACAACAGTTAAAGGTTAGTATATGCCAGCAAATAACAGAACAGGTATTAGAGAAACATAATGGAAAAATGAGTTATATATTGAGAACCGGGAAAAGAAAATGGGATGAGGGACGGAAGGGATACAAAACTAAAAACCAAAACGCCACAGACAAACAGAATCAGACACAGAAATAAGAACTAAAAAACAAAACACCGATACAGGAAGAAGATAGACATTGAGAAAACATAATAAAGAGTGAAATGAGAGAAAGATGAAGCACAAAACAGCATTCCACCAAAATATTCACGCCACTGTGATTGCCAACGAGCGAGAGGAATTACACAAAGGTACATTTTAACCGAAGCGTGAGAGAGAGAGAGAGAGAGAGAGAGAGAGAGAGAGAGAGAGAGAGAGAGAGAGAGAGAGAGAGAGAGAGAGAGAGAGAGAGAGAGAGGAAATTGGACTTATCACTATTAATAACGTGTGTGTGTGTGTGTGTGTGTGTGTGTGAGAATTTAAGACATATTGAGTTTCAGACATGTTGAATTTCAGACATAGGAAGTTTGACATTGGAAAATTTAAGAGATGAGAAGTTTCAGACATGGGAAGTTTCAGACATAGTAGTTTCAGACATGGGAAGGTTCAGACATAGGAAGTTTCAGACATGGGAAGGTTCAGACATAGGAAGTTTCAGACATGGAAAGTTTCAGACATGGAAAGTTTCAGACATGGGAAGCTTCAGATATGGGAAGTTCCTCTATACTTCAAGAAAATAACATTAGAGAGAAAATTTCAACAATATTTCTCATCATTTTAACTAATTCTACTTTCATGAGCAAGAAATTATAATGAATCCCCTTGTAATGTTCTTCTCTCCGATATATTTTCTGTTAGATTTTAAAATATCTAGTTATTGTGGACATATTTTGGGTGATTCTTATATTCTGTCGACTAATCAAGGTTATAATTTCATCTTAAACACATGACATTTTTTTTCACTATATATAACAAATGAATAAAACAGTATCATAATTTAACAGTAGAATCATTTAGTATACGAGCGCAAGAGAGCAATATACATACTGAAGGAGAACACAAACCCATGCACTCACAAACACGCCAAACACGCAAACAATCAAATGGCTCATGCTTCTAAACTTTACAGAGGTCAAATACTTAAAAAAAAAAACTATATAAAACTACAAACATAAATTACATAAAAGTGCTGTACTGAGACCCCTAAACACACACACACACACACAACACACACACACACACACATTAACACTCACCCTCACCTGTGTGCCATCGCTGGGTCACCTGTTTCACCTCACCTGCCGAAGACAAGTAAACGTGAGAACATAGGTATTAGATTCATTACTACTACTACTACTACTACTACTACTACTACTTCTTTTGTTACAGGTGCCCGTGGAGGTCCCGCCGTCACTCTGTTGGGCTTGAGTGTGCTAGCGTCCATACGGCTACACGCTTAGGTGAGGAAAAGTGAGAGTGAGTGAGAGTGAGGAAGAGTGAAAGAGAAACTAAAAGACATGAAAAGAGGAATAGAATTAGAAAGGGCGAGAAAGGAAAAGAGAGTGATAGATGAAAAGAAAAAGAAGAAAAGAAGAAAGGAGGAGAGAAAATGAGAAAAGAGAGAGAGAGAGAGAGAGAGAGAGAGAGAGAGAGAGAGAGAGAGAGAGAGAGAGAGAGAGAGAGAGAGAGAGAGAGAGAGAGAGAGAGAGAGAGAGAGAGAGAGAGAGAGAAAACAGAAACAGAGGAAGAAAAAAAGAAAGTAAAATGAAAAGAAAAAGAAGAAAGGAAGAGAAGAGAAGAGAAGAGAAGAGAAGAGAGAGAGAGAGAGAGAGAGAGAGAGAGAGAGAGAGAGAGAGAGAGAGAGAGAGAGAGAGAGAGAGAGAGAGAGAGAGAGAGAGAGAGAGAGAGAGGGGCTCCTCAGTTTTCGGAAATACGAGGAAAATACGTTTCAAATTCTATTGTAATTCAGAGACGAAGAAAACTCGATTTGCCAAGACGGACTCAACGAGAATGCTAGGAGCCACAGTTTGTGCGTGTGTGCGTGTGTGTGTGTGTGTGTGTGTGTGTGTGTGTGTGTGTGTGTGAAGGGAGAGAGAGAATAAACAGGTAAGGATAAATAAAAAGCATAAATAAATAGAAATATAAATAATAGTGATATAGATAGGAGTAGAGAAAAAAATATCATCTCCCTACTACTACTACTACTACTACTACTACTACTACTATTACTATTACTACTATTTATTAGTCTCATATTTATTCTTTTCTCGTAATTAAAGGAAAGAACTGTTCAAGGGAAATTAGTAAAAGCCTTAAAAATTACCAAAATAAACTTTTTGGTGCAAATTTTCTCTAACTTTAATTGATGTTTAGTATTTACATTTTCTTATTTATTTTCTCGTAATTAAAGGAAAGAACTGTCCGAGGGAAATTAGAAAAAGCCTTAAAAATACAAGATGATGAAGTTTGTATACTGTTTTATATACTTTTTTCATTGTTTTCACTTATTTTTATTGGTTATTCTCTGATGAAGGAAATTTGTGAAAACCTGAAAAATACAATATGATGAACTTAGTATACTGTTTTTTTATTTACTTTTATTAATGTTTTCTCTTTTTTTATTGGTTATTCTCTGATGAAGGAAATTTGTGAAGAATCTGATGAAGGAATTTTGTGAAGAATCTGATGAAGGAATTTTGTGAAGAATCTGATGAAGGAGTTTTGTGAAGAATCTGATGAAGGAATTTTGTGAAGAATCTGATGAAGGAATTTTGTGAAGAATCTGATGAAGGAATTTTGAGAAGAATCTGATGAAGGAATTTTGTGAAGGATCTGATGAAGGAATTTTGTGAAGAATCTGATGAAGGAATTTTGAGAAGAATCTGATGAAGGAATTTTGAGAAGAATCTGATGAAGGAATTTTGTGAAGGATCTGATGAAGGAATTTTGTGAAGAATCTGATGAAGGAATTTTGTGAAGGATCTGATGAAGGAATTTTGTGAAGAATCTGATGAAGGAATTTTGTGAAGGATCTGATGAAGGAATTTTGTGAAGAATCTGATGAAGGAATTTTGAGAAGAATCTGATGAAGGAATTTTGTGAAGGATCTGATGAAGGAATTTTGTGAAGGATCTGATGAAGGAATTTTGTGAAGAATCTGATGAAGGAATTTTGAGAAGAATCTGATGAAGGAATTTTGAGAAGAATCTGATGAAGGAATTTTGTGAAGGATCTGATGAAGGAATTTTGTGAAGAATCTGATGAAGGAATTTTGTGAAGAATCTGATGAAGGAATTTTGTGAAGGATCTGATGAAGGAATTTTGTGAAGAATCTGATGAAGGAATTTTGAGAAGAATCTGATGAAGGAATTTTGAGAAGAATCTGATGAAGGAATTTTGTGAAGAATCTGATGAAGGAATTTTGTGAAGAATCTGATGAAGGAATTTTGTGAAGGATCTGATGAAGGAATTTTGTGAAGGATCTGACAAAGGAAATTAGTGAAAACCTTAAAAATACAAGTGATGAAATTAGTA
>NC_066572.1:4350478-4362978 GCF_024679095.1 Eriocheir sinensis
GAGAAAGAATAATGAGAAAAAAAAATCGAAAAGGAAAATAAGTAGGAAAATGTTAAAATGTTAAGATAATTCAAAATGTATAAAAATGGGAAAAAAAACTTGAAAATGAGCGGAAGGAGAGAAAAAAAGAATGATGCGAAAACTAAAAAAAAAAAAATCGAAAAAGGAAAATAAGTAGGAAAGAGTTAAAACGTAAAACAGATTTAGAGAAAAACTTTCAAAAAATGTCTGGAAAGGAGGAAAAGAAATGAATAATGAGGGAAAAAAATGAAAATGGAAAAGGGAAAAAACTGGGAAAAGATAAAATTGTAAAGAAAATTATGAGGAAAACTTTCATAAATGTAAGACTGTAAGAAGAAAATATTGACAATGCTCGGAAGGGAGATGAAAAGAAAAGAAAATTAGTAGAGAAAACGAAAAAAAAAATAAGGGAAAGTTTAAAAATACTGTAAAATTCTTATAAATGTTTAATGCGTGTAAGGGAGAGGAAAAGAAAGCAAATAAAACACTAAAGAAATAAAACACCGTGGAAGGGGAAGGGCGGGAAAGGAGGAAAAACAGAAAACGTAAAAGTATCGGAAACTGAAAAACGTGGAAAATTTTTAAATGTAAAGAAAAGGAGAGGAAAACAAGACTTTGATGAATGGATAAATGCTACAAATATCTTTAAAAAAAAATAGAAAATAGAAAAATAACAGGAGAAAACGAAGACTAGAACAAGCAAAAAAAGGGAAAAGTTTAAAATTACGTATAGGTGTAAAATTTATTATAAAATGCATGAAAGAAAATAGCAGTACAGAAATACGAGAATAAAATGGAAAGTAAGGGAAGGAGGAAATCAACCAATCAATCAATGGGGGCACACACCTATGGGCGCGTCGCCTCACCCACCCTACGACGCCAAGTGCGAGTCTCCCTGCAGACCCCTTTCCCATCCTAAGTACCTCCCGGCAGGATCTATCGCCTTGCTCAAGTCAGGAACTCCGTGGGCGTCCCCTTGGCCTCCTCCACTCAGGGTTGTCTCTTACATCAACAACCCGGTGAGCAGGATCAGCCTCTGGGCAGCGTGCCACGTGCCCGTATAGCCGGAGTTGGCGTTGATGGACTATGCAGGTAATACATGTGGAATCAGTCTCACGGAGTAGTCGCCGGTTTGACACAAAGTCATTCCAGCGATATCCCATGATTCTGCATAGACACTTATTACCAAAGGCATCAATCCGCCTCTCCAAGTCCCCATTTAGTGTCCATGTCTCACAGCCACAGAGTGAGACAGGGAGCACGAGGGACTTGAGGATCCAGAGCTTTGTCCTTCTGCACAGGTCCATAACATAACACGATGGGCCAGGCCAATCCGACGTAAGGGTGCGCTCACAGACAGAGCAGGTTTACCCGCGCGGGCTACAGGCGCCGACCCGCCCGAAGAATTATTATGCCATTGAAACAAGTATAAGCGTTGACAGAGAAAGAGGGCTCGAACGGGTTGGAGCCAGCCTGCCTGTGCGCACCCTTAATTAAGACTTCCTGGCAAGACCCATCGATGTTATGAGCTACGCTGCCAAACGCATGGACAAACTCTACCGACTGTACTGTACGAAAGGAGGAAAACTGAATCTAAAACTATATAAAATTATCTTGAAAATGTATATATAGAAGGAAAAGAAAGGAAAAATGAATGTGAAAGAGAAAGAGAATTAGTAAAAAGTGAAAAATAGAAGAACGTAGGACGGGAAACCTTTGATATAAAAATGCAAACAAAAAATCGAAAATGTATACAGTAAAAAAAAATCAAAAATGTATGCGAAGAAAAGAAAAAAGCAGAGAATATGTAAAAATGAGAAAGCAGAAAGAAGGAAAAAGGGAAAACTTTGAAAACTGTAAAAATTATATTAATCTTGAAGTTTTAAGCACAGAAAAAAATACTGAAGGTGAGAGAAAGGAAAAAAGAGATAAAATAAAAAAAGAAATGTATGAGTGAAAAGTTTCAAAATTTTAAGATATCCTGAAAAATTACGAAAAGGTGTGAGGAAAAGATGAAAAAACTATGGGTTAACTGAGTGATGTTAAAGGAGAAGGAAGTAAAGAGAAATAAAGGAGAAAAAAATGGAAAATCTAAGAATATATGGAAGATAATATAAAGTGTTACGAAAAAGGAAGAAGCAAAGAATTGAATAAACACGGTAAAAAAATATAATTGTTAAGAAATAGAATGAAGTAAAAAATAAGATAATGAAAAAGCAGAAATGAAAATGTACAAAAATTATCAATAAATTATCAAAAAAAAAAGAAAAAAAAATCTATCTAGTTAACTATTTATCAATCTATTTACTTAAGTATTCAAAACAGGTAACTACGCATCTATGAATAATGAAAATAAAAAGAGAAGAAAAAAAAAACATGAGAAAATAAAATTCAGCAAATGACGAAGAAAATGAAAATTAAACAAAGAAAGGAAAACAAAAATGGAAATGAAAGGAATAAAAATGAGAAATAGGAAGAAGAGACGGAAAGAAGAGGAAGAGTGCAAGGAAGGAGGAATAATGAGAAAGTAGGAATGAGAAGGAGGTAAAAGGAGGAAGAGGAGGAGGAGGAGAAAGGAGTGAGACAGCAATGACGAGAAGAGGAATGGAAGGAAAACGGAGAAAAAAGGTAAGAGAGAGAGAGAGAGAGAGAGAGAGAGAGAGAGAGAGAGAGAGAGAGAGAGAGAGAGAGAGAGAGAGAGAGAGAGAGAGAGAGAGAGAGAGAGAGAGAGAGAGAGAGAGAGAGAGAGAGAGAGAGAGAGAGAGAGAGAGAGAGAGAGAAGGGGGGGGGGGGGTAGCGTGGCCTTAAACTCTCACATCTTTTCTCCAATCACCTCTCACGAAACTTTGAAAAACTACACACTCGCTTGGCAGGTGTTAGGAGGAGGAGGAGGAGGAGGAGGAGGAAGAGGAGGAAGAGGCGGAGGAGGAGGGGGAGGAGACAGGTGCGAAGATTTTTAATAAAGATACGATAAGTTACAAGTGATTTTCTTCTTAGCAGCTTTATTATAAGTAGTAGTAGTAGTAGTAGTAGTAGTAGTAGTAGTAGTAGTAATAGTAGTACGCCTCCCTAAGCCTCGCCAGGTACCCATACATCTACCAGCACGGAAGGGAGGATGAAGAGCTAGATGGACTTCACGTCGACATCCAAGGCCGATATTCGAACCCTGAGCCGTGGATTCTTAAGCAGGCACGCTACCCACTGCACCACGGAGCTAAACGAGGATGAAAATGATAAATAAGCGTGTAGAAGGAAGAGGAAAAGTAGGAGGAAAAGGAAGATGGAGAAGAAGGAATTGGAGGATTAAGAAGAAGAAAGGAGTTTGGAAATAAGGAAGAAGAAAAAAGTAAAGAGAGAGAGAGAGAGAGAGAGAGAGAGAGAGAGAGAGAGAGAGAGAGAGAGAGAGAGAGAGAGAGAGAGAGAGAGAGAGAGAGAGAGAGAGAGAGAGAGAGAGAGAGAGAGAGAGAGAGAGAGAGAGAGAGACAACTTAGCAACCTGAGAGTAGAAACGAGAAGAAGAAAGGAAGAAGAAGAAAATGAGGGAAAGAGAAAAGTAAGGCAAAAAAATGAAGGAGAAAAGTTAGGAAAAAAATGAAGGAGAAAAGTAAGGCAAAAAAATGAAGGAGAAAAGTAAGGCAAAAAAATGAAGGAGAAAAGTAAGGCAAAAAAAATGAAGGAGAAAAGTAAGGCAAAAAAATGAAGGAGAAAAGTAAGGCACAAAAAATGAAGGAGAAAAGTAAGGCACAAAAATGAAGGAGAAAAGTAAGGCAAAAAAATGAAGGAGAAAAGTAAGGCAAAAAAAATGAAGGAGAAAAGTAAGGAATAAAATGAAGGAGAAAAGTAAGGCAAAAAAAATGAAGGAGAAAAGTAAGGCATAAAAAATGAAGGAGAAAAGTAAGGCACAAAAATGAAGGAGAAAAGTAAGGCAAAAAAATGAAGGAGAAAAGTAAGGCAAAAAAATGAAGGAGAAAAGTAAGGCACAAAAATGAAGGAGAAAAGTAAGGCACAAAAATGAAGGAGAAAAGTAAGGCAAAAAAATGAAGGAGAAAAGTAGGGCATAAAAAATGAAGGAGAAAAGTAGGGCACAAAAATGAAGGAGAAAAGTAAGGCAAAAAAATGAAGGAGAAAAGTAGGGCATAAAAAATGAAGGAGAAAAGTAGGGCACAAAAATGAAGGAGAAAAGTAAGGCACAAAAATGAAGGAGAAAAGTAGGGCAAAAAAATGAAGGAGAAAAGTAGGGCATAAAAAATGAAGGAGAGAATAGGACGAAGGAGGAGGAGGAGGAGGAGGAGGAGGAGGAGGAGGAGGAGAAGATTATCCTTATACCTCCTTCGCCTCCTTTGTCCTCACCTGTATCACTGAAGGAGGTTTTAGGAAAGGTCTGAAAGGAAAAAAAGTGAAACATTTTGATCTAGATAAAAATCAGAGACATTTTGCAAAGTCATCCCTCTCAAACTTCCTTCTTTGACCACTCACACAAACACAAAAGAACACATAAGACCAGATTTGAGGAGGAGGAGGAGGAGGAGGAGGAGGAGGAGGAAGAGAAGGAATAGTAATGAAGATAATAATGAGGAAGGAGGAAAAAAGAGAAAAGGGAAAGAGGAGAAGGAGGAGGAAATAGCAGAGTGTGTGGATGTGACCATTGAGAGTACTGGGAAAACTCTTACTGGCGACCTTCAGACTCAGACTACAATATTTTGAGCAGGAGGAGGAAGAGAAGGAGGAAGAAGAGGAAGAGAAGGGATACTAATGAAGATAATAATGAGGAAGGAGGAAGAAAGAGAATAGAGAAATAGGAGAAGGAGGAGGAAATAGCAAAGAGAGTGAGGAAGTTAGCTGGTAAAAATCTTACTGGCGACCTTCAGACACTCAGACTACAGTAGAGTCGGCAGACCCAACCAATCCAAGTCATTTCAGCGATCTTGACGGCCAGACTTAATGATGAATAACACAGTGCAATAGATTATGGTTAGATGTTCATCCTTCGTACCCCCTTGTTACCACTATTGATATAATGCATTACTGCGCACTGGAGAAATTACCGAGCAATTTGTGTGCCTTAAACGGTTGCGGCTGGTGTTTTTTCGCTCTCAATCTTTTAGTATTTTTTTTTGTTTGCATATAGCTTATGGCGCCGGTAGGCTTTCTCGGTGGTGCCTGGTGGTCGGCCCCATCCCGTTATGGCGCAGGCAAGTGTTTATAGTGGCGCCATCTTGCTTGCTTCATGCTGTCCACCCAGAAATCATTTTTGATCCTCTTTTAAGACTGTTAATCTAGAGCTCGGGTAGTGGTGGTCTTCAGGACAACACGTGGGTAGTATCAAGCCACTCGGCGATGATTATAAATTGTCAGCTTGCAGCGGCGGGCGGGACTACAACACGGGTCCTGGACGTCGCTCCAGCACGCAGACCACTCAGCCACCGTCTGTTAAGTGTAGCATTTCAGTTAACATCTGACGACGTCACAGGCGTTCACTGGTGACTTCCGGAAGCTTGGAAAACTGAACGATATTTAAAGTTTTGGAAGGCTCCTCCCTTTCCGACCATTGCTCCCAGTGTTTTAAGCTTCCTGTCACCGAGCACGGCCGTCACTCAGGTCTGCTGCTGAATGTCACTTGGTACTCATCGAATTTATTTCGGACAGCGAAACTTCCATGCGGTGGAATTGTGATATAAGAACATAAGAACGTAAGGAGCCAGCAAGAGGTCGACAGGCCTGAACGAGGCAGGTCCTGTGAGCCTAATCACACCTAACATCACTATCCGTGAATTTATCAAACCTCTTCTTGACATCGCCGTGACGCCAGGGTTCGTTCAAAGCTATACATAGTTCAGCCCAACGCTTGCTCTCCTCTACATGACAGCGTTCCTAACAGGCCAACTGAATATTGCACGGCTCGGGCCGCTCGGCACGTCACCGCGGCAGCCACTCAGCTCACGGAGGGCACGGCTCGGCACGTCACCGCGGCAGCCACTCAGCTCACGGAGAGCACGGCTCGGCACGTCACCACGGCAGTCACTCGGCTCACGGAGGGCACGGCTCGGCACGTTACCACGGCAGCCACTCAGCTCACGGAGGGCACGGCTCGGCACGTCACCGCGCAGCCACTCAGCTCACGGAAGGGAACGGCTCGGCACGTTACCGCGGTAGCCACTCAGCTCACGGAGGGCACGGCTCGGCACGTCACCGCGCAGCCACTCAGCTCACGGAGGGCACGGCTCGGCACGTCACCGCGGCAGCCACTCAGCTCACGGAGGGCACGGCTCGGCACGTCACCGCGGCAGCCACTCAGCTCACGGAGGGCACGGCTCGGCACGTCACCGCGGCAGCCACTCAGCTCACGGAGGGCACGGCTCGGCACGTCACCGCGGCAGCCACTCAGCTCACGGAGGGCACGGCTCGGCACGTCACCGCGGCAGCCACTCAGCTCACGGAGGGCACGGCTCGGCACGTCACCGCGGCAGCCACTCAGCTCACGGAGGGCACGGCTCGGCACGTCACCGCGGCAGCCACTCAGCTCACGGAGGGCACGGCTCGGCACGTCACCGCGGCAGCCACTCAGCTCATGGAGGGCACGGCTCGGCACGTCACCGCGGCAGCCACTCAGCTCACGGAGGGCACGGCTCGGCACGTCACCGCGGCAGCCACTCAGCTCACGGAGGGCACGGCTCGGCACGTCACTACGGCAGCCACTCAGCTCACGGAGGGCACGGCTCGGCACGTCACCGCGGCACCCACTCAGCTCACGGAGGGCACGGCTCGGCACGTCACCGCGGCAGCCACTCAGCTCACGGAGGGCACGGCTCCAGAGAATGATTTTTTTCTTCACGAGAACTGTTTGTGCTTGAAACTCTCTGAACCCTGAAATGTGCAATGCAGAATAGTAGAAGTAATGCTAGTAGTCGTAGTCGTAGTAGTAGTAGTAGTAGTAGTAGTAGTAGTAGTAACAGCAGCAGTAGTAGTAGTAGGAATAGTTGCAGTGACTGTAATAGTTCTAGTAGTAGTGATAGTAGTAGTATTATTAGTACTGGTAATGGTAATATTAACAGTAGTAGAAGTGGTAGTAGTAGTAGTAGTAGTAGCAGTAGTAGTAGTAGTAGTAGTAGCAGTAGTAGCAGTAGCAGCAGCAGCAGTAATTAGTCAATCAAGAAGGATATAAACGCTGAGGGGCGCGTCGCCACGCCCACCTTACAGCGCCATCCATGGTACACGTCTCCGTGCAGCAATCTTTCCGTTTTACGTGTTTCATGTCGGACCCACTGACTTGCTGAAGCCATGAATTCTGTGTGCGCCCTCTTGGCCTCCTGCACTGGGGACTGTCTCGTACAGGAGCCACCAGGAGTGCAGGGTTGACTTATGGGTGGTGTGCCACATGCCTATATGCACGTCTATGCAGGTAAATGGTCTCGATTGAGACTCACGGAGTAATCGCCGGTTTGACACAAAATGATTCTAGCGATATTCCATAATTCAGTGTATGTGCTTATTACCATCGGCAGCTCTTCGTCTGTTTGTCCTTTTTAGTGTCCATGTGTCACAGCCACAAAGTAAGACAGGAAGCACAAGGGAATTGAAGATTCGGAACTTTGTCCTGCACAGGTATCGGCAACGCCAAATACTCGTGCTGAGCGAGTCCATAACACCGTGGGCCAGGCCGCCGTAAGACTTCCTGGCGAGACTCACCGTTGTTATGAACTACACTACCAAGGTATGTGAAATTTTCCGAGATCTTAATGTCTTCGCCACTCGCATGTACAGACTGTACTGTGTCATCCAGCCTCCAAACACCTGTACCATGGTCTTGGCCCAGGAGACCTGAAGTCCCAAGGGCTTCGCCTCCTCGTGCAGTGTCTCGAGAGCCATCACCAAGACCTCCAGCGACTCCACCAGGATTACTGCATCATCGGCAAAAACAAGGTCGGTGACCCTGGTATTGCCAATGGATGCTCCACAATGACTCTGGTCCACAACTCTGCCCAGTACCCAGTCCATACAAGTGTTGATAAGCGATGGGGCAAGGACACAGCCCTGCCTCACTCCCGCATTCACGGGAAAGAAGCTGGACAAGCACACACTTCACAGCACTCTCAGCCCCAGAATACGGGGCAGTTAGGAAATCAATGGTCCTTGCAGGAATCCTACGGAGTCGCAGGAGATCCCAGAGTGCCTCACGATGCACTGAACCAAACTCCTTCACACTGACAAAGGCTGCAAGCATTCCCTATCGAAACGCTTCGACGATCCACCAATACGCGTATCGTATCCCAATACAGCAAATTGCTGATTACCAGGCGTGAACCCGGACTGCTCATTCTCTGCAACTTCTGCAGTCTGCTGCTAATCCACATGTACAATAAATAAGCAAGCACCTTGACGAGCACACTGACCACGGTAGTTGTTGGAGTCCTGGCAGTCACCCTCCCCTTTCCAGGTAGGAACCCTCCTCTTCCAGTCAGGAAAATGGTATAAGATTACCATTAGGCAGCCAAGCCCGCATGCATTCCGAGGGTCATGGCCTCACCTCCAGCTTTGATCAGCTCCACACTGATATTACAAATAACAGTTGCATTTCCACTCTTCAACCTTGCCACAGCATCTCTGTCCTCGTCAAGAGATGGTGGGGTTCCGTCGATGGGTGGGTGAGCATTCATTACTTGTAACCTAGCAGCTGGTAGCTGCTCACCCTAAGGGTTCACCGTGTACAGTTGATCAAAGTGCGCAGCTCAACGAGCTCTCTGCTCATCCATATTTCAGACGAAGCAACCATCTAGTGTTCGGATAACGTTCACCTGAGAGGGAGGCTCGGAGGAGAGCTTCTTCATGGCTTCGTAAGCATGCCTCTAGTTATTTGCATTGAAAAGGCTCTCGATGTCCCAAGCGAGACTCCTGGCATATTTCCTCTTGTCCCTCCTTAGGAAAACAGTAGCTCTACGCGATAGAGCTCTGTATTGGTCCCAATTCCCAGCAAGTCTGACAGCGCGACTCACCTTGATATTCTCCAGCGTCTCCGCCGAAGCAAATTCACTCCTCGATCTCGGGCGCTCTCCAGTGGGAGCTTGCAGAGTCTCACGTTTGAAGGTATCCCAGAGTTCTAAAGAGTCGTTAAGGGTGCTGAACACATAGAACCGATTTGAGACTGTCACAGCATACTCCTGAGCACATGCCAGGTCCTTCAGCCTCTCGAGATGGAACACAGCAGTGTTGCATCTCGAGATTCTTCTTGACCTGACATGAAGCTTGTGTGTTGCAACATCAAGCCTGTGGTCAGTTCCAAAGAACTCGGCACTTTGGAAAAATCTGCAGTTCTGAAGGATCCGCCAATAAGTACTTTCGAGGATGTGGTCAATCTTCTTAGGTTCCTCTCCGACAATTCTATACCAAAACCAGCGATGCAGCTCTGGTCTCTGGTACCAAGAACCTTAATTCTCAGCTGCCTGGATCTTGCCAAAATCATTAGGATAGAGGTGTTGGTGTTTCTGGTACCAGAGCCATGGGGACCAATGTGTAACTCATAGCCAATTTCGTCTGTGCCAGTAGTAGCATTAAGACACCCAAGGCAAGGAGTGCGTTCTGAGGGGGCACTGGCCGAATTTGGCGTAGAGCACCTCTTCTTTAGTTTCACACATCTCGGTAGGAGCGTAATTATACCTCCATCCACTTCCCCCAGAAACTCTGTCCCCCCCCACTCCCCTGCCGCATTCCCCTTGTGTCCCTCCCCCAGCCCATCAGGTCATTCTCAAACATATATGCTATCGTTTAAATGGAAGTATTATTATTTCAAGATTGTGTAAGTATGTTTCCATTAGTATTGATTCCTAACGACAATGTGTACGTTCACATTGTACACTTTTTATGTCAACGTTATGTAACAAGAATAACCACAGTTGGTGGAACAAACTACTATTATTATTTTCATTATTATTATTATTATTATTATTATTATTATTATTATTATTATTATTATTATTATTAAACTGCAACAAGACATGAAGTTCAGTGCGTGCTTCGGTCTCACTCACATCATTCGCTCATCAACCTCATTAACCTCAATCCCAAATAGCGGTCGTTGGCCGGAGATGCCTTTTGTTCACGCCGGGCAACTTCTGATCTCTCTTCGAAGGTTAGTCCTGCTGACGAGCGCTAGATCTGCGCCGCCCCGACCACTCTCATATCAGATCAGATGTAGTCCCGGGATATGCCTTTGCAACGGCTCCCGGATTTTCTTTTCACTCAATGTTAACGTTCTCGTGATTTAACTCTTATTTTCTTTTTCAATATTCTCTTGTGTTTTAGCCTTTTGAATTCTTTGTCTTTCCTTCCAAAGCTTTTTTAAGTAATTTTTCCTTCTTCTATTTTCTCACTTCCTTTATTGCTATTTTTCAGTAGTAATATGTCAGCTAGGTGTTCGTCTACGTCTTCTTTGTATGGCTGTTGTACAAATGTGTGTGTGCCTTTCTGAGTATTGTTTGCAGTGCAGCAGGAAAGAAAGAAGGTCTAGGGGTTCTCTCCCTGTCGAGGTGCAGGGGTCCCGTAGGCTTTGCCCTGCACCCATCACAGGCGGCAGGCTTGCTCTTTGTGGATGCGCCGAGAGAGTCCACCGCGTGTTCGACTCACCAGCAAAAGAGAGTCGTGGTCGAGGTTCATACAGCGACCCCGATCCGTATCTTTTATTATGAATCCGGCTGAGAATTGAGTTTTACAGGGAGGGGGTTGCAAGTTCCTCCCTAACGAACCGCTCCGGAGCTAGCCATGGATAAAGGACACCCGAGAGTATAAATCCCCCGGCCAGCCATAAGAAAAAGTTGGAAAGTTTTGTTTAGTCGGCGCAACATCTGTGGTCATATGCCGGAGAGAGACAGGATGGGGAAGGAATTATAGGAGAAGGGAACAGACCCCAGGAGACGGAACACAACCCCCGATTAATACCTGGTACCCATTCACTGCTGGGTGGACAGGGGCGTAGGGTATCGGAAAAGCCGCCCAAATTTTTCCTCTCCGCCCGGGAATCGAACCATAAGGAAAGAAACACTAATCAGGAGGAGAGAAAAGGAGAGTACCACAAACCCCGCTAGCAACACACCCGGCCTCTCTCCCTCTGTACAGGTGGAGTAAAAACAGACACCCTTGCACTCCCACTCATGCAACACCCAAACCATTTACCACTTTAGCTCCCTGTCACACGCAATACAGTGTTACACATACTTGCATAACTCTGTTTAAGGATTATGGGGCCGAGGCGAACATTGTGGCGATGGTAGAAGGATACAGAGAGGAGGACATGAAGAGGGAGGAGAGAGAGAGAGACAGAGACATACAGAGAGAGAGACAGGGAGAGTAAATGCCAGCGGAAGGTCACCTCACGACACTTCCAACTAAACTTTTCCTCATAAATATTGGCTGAAATTTTGCTGCATTTTGTAAGAGGCGTGAAGAGGGAGAGAAAGAGAGGGAGAGAGAGAGGACGAGAGAGAAAGAGCAGGAGGAAGAGCAGTTGACCAAGGAAGGGAGGGAGGGAGAGGAGGGAAGGGAGGGAGAGGAATTGAGGGAGAGAAAGGAATGCAGAATGAAATGTGATAAATCTTTAATAGGGGAATTGAGAGAGAGGTGAAGTGAAGTGAAGTGACGGGAAGGGAAGGGAAGGGAAGGGAAGGGAAGGGAAGGGAAGTGAAGGGATGAGATGGGATGGGATGGGATGGGAAGTGAAGTGAAGTGAAGTGAAGTGAAGTGAAGTGAAGTGAAGTGAAGTGAGGGTTTGTGATGGGATGGGATGGGATGGGATGGGATGGGAAGTGAAGTGAAGTGAAGTGAAGTGAAGTGAAGTGAAGTGAAGGAAGGAAGGAAGGAAGGGATGGGAAGGAAGGAAGGAAGGGAAGGAAGGAAGGAATGGAAGGAAGTGAAGGGAAGGGAAGGGAGGAGGGAGGAGGGAGGAAGGAAGGAAGGAAATGAAGTGAAGGGAAGTGAAGTGAAGTGAAGTGAAGTGAAGGGAATTGAAGTGAAAAGGAAGTGAAGTGAAAAGGAAGGGAAGGAAGAAGGAAGAGAGAGAAGAGGAGAGTGTAGAACGAAGAAGGAACGGAAGGAAAAGAAGAGAAGGAGAGGAAAGAAAGGAGGAAGGGAGGAAGGGAGGAGGTAAGAGGGAGGGAACAAAGGTGATGGATAAAGGGAACTGAAGCGAAGGAGGTAAAGAAGAAGGGAAAAAAAGGAGGAGGAAGAGGAGGAAGAGGAGAAGACAAAAGAGAGAGAGGGAAACCATAGAGAAAGGTGGAAGAATGGAAAGAAAATATGAGAATTACAAAGTAGAAGGAAGAGGAGGAGGAGGAGGAGGAGAGAGAGAAGAGAGAGGAGAGAGAGAGGAGAGAGGAGAGAGAGAGAGAGAGAGAGAGAGAGAGAGAGAGAGAGAGAGAAATGGAATGCGTGCAAATGAACTATTCTTATTTATTTTACTCTTATGCCTATTGCGCCGGTAGGCTTTCTTGGTGT
>NC_066572.1:4367978-4372978 GCF_024679095.1 Eriocheir sinensis
TCTTTTTTTCCCTTCCTCTCCATTTTTCCTCTTTCTTCCTCCTCCTCTTCCTTCCTTCCCTCTTCCCTCCCCTTCTATTCCCTTCTTCCGTATCGTAACTTTCCTTCTAATCTACCTTCTTTTTTTTTCCTCTCTCATTTAGTCTTCCCTTCCTTTCCTGCTTTCGCAATTTCCTTCCTTCCCTTCCTTAATCTTTTCCCTTCTTTTCTCTTCCTTTCTTTCTTTCTTTCTCAAATGTTCCTCTCATACATGGTTTCTTTCTTTCATTTCCTCTTCCTTTCCCTTCCATTTCCTTCCCTTCCCTAAACTCATCCTTATCAATATATTTTCCCTTTCCTTTCCTTTCTCTTCTTCTCCTTCCCTTTCCTTTCTTTCTTCAAATTTCTTCTTTTTATCCACTGTTTTTTCCTTTCTTATTTTCTATCTCATTTCCTACCCTTGATTTGCCTTATCTTCCCATTTCGTGCAGTTTTTTTCTTTTTCTTTTCCTTGTGCAAATTACCTAGGCGATTTAGCCCCTCCCCTTTTCTTAATAAGTGCGCGTCATTGGCTAAGTTCCAAGCAAGCCACGCCCCCTTATTTTCCTAGGCTAAATCTCACTGGTAGATGCTGGGAAAGGTTGAATCTCATTGGTGGATGCTGGGAAAGGTTGAATCTCATTGGTGGATGCTGGGAAAGGTTGAATCTCATTGGTGGATGCTGGGAAAGGTTGGATTCTATTGGTGGATGTTGGGAAAAGTTGAATCTCATTGGTGGATGCTGGGAAAGGTTGGATTCTATTGGTGGATGCTGGGAAAAGTTGAATCTCATTGGTGGATGCTGGGAAAGGTTGAATCTCATTGCCGGGTGCTGGGAAAGGTTGAATCTTACTGGTGGATGCCGGGAAAGGTTGAATCTCATTGGTGGATGCTGGGAAAGGTTAAATCTTACTGGTGGATGCTGGGAAAGGTTAAATCTCATTGCCGGGTGCTGGGAAAGGTTGAATCTTACTGGTGGATGCTGGGAAAGGTTGAATCTCATTGGTGGATGCTGGGAAAGGCTGAATCTCAATGGTGGATGCTGGGAAAGGCTGAATCTCAATGGTGGATGCTGGGAAAGGTTAAATCTTACTGGTGGATGCTGGGAAAGGTTAAATCTCACTGGTGGATGCTGGGAAAGGTTGAATCTCTTTGGTAGATGCTGGGAAAGGTTGGATTCTGGGAGAGGTTGAATCTTATTGGCAGATGCCGGGAAAGGCCGAATCTCATTGGTGGATGCTGGGAAAGGTTGGATTCTATTGGTGGATGCTGAGAAAGGCTGAATCTTATTGGTGGATGCTGGGAAAGTTTGAAATCTTATGGGTGGATGCTGGGAAAGGTTGAATCTCATTGGTGGATGCTGGAAAAGGTTGAATCTTATTGGTGGATGCTGGGAAAGGCTGAATCTCACTGGTGGATGCTGGGAAAGGCTGAATCTTATTGGTGGATACTGGGAAAGGTTGAATTTCATTGGTGGATGCTGGGAAGGGTTGGATTCTATTGATGGATGCTATGAAGGGTTGAATCTCATTGGTGGATGCTGGGAAAGGTTGAATTTCATTGGTGGATGCTGGGAAGGGTTGGATTCTATTGATGGATGCTATGAAAGGTTGAATCTCATTGGTGGATGCTGGGAAAGGTTGAATTTCATTGGTGGATGCTGGGAAGGGTTGGATTCTATTGATGGATGCTATGAAGGGTTGAATCTCATTGGTGGATGCTGGGAAAGGTTGAATCTCATTGGTGGATGCTGGGAAAGGTTGAAATCTTATATGTGGATGCTGGGAAAGGTTGGATTCTACTGGTGGATGCTGGGAAGGGATGGATTCTATTGGTGGAGGGTTGAGTAGAACGCGGGACAGTCATTTGCTAAGGTAATGTGAACGGAGTAGGCACTGGGTAGGCTTTTTATAGGCCTAGTGGTATTATGTTACCTCTTCCATATACATTTCTGTTTTCCCATTCCCTTCCTTTAACTTTCCTCACCTTTCCTTATTCCTCTTTTTCGTCTCTCCCTTCCACTGTTGTTCCTTTCTTTGTCTCCCTTCTTTATCCTTATTTTTATGATCTTCTTTTCTTCATTCATTTTCATCCTGTTCTTTTTCTTTTTCTTTCTTTCTTCTTTTTTATCTTATTTATTCCTCTCTCCCTTCTTTTTCTTTCTCTTATTCTCCTCCTCTTCATTCTCCTTTCTTTCACCTCATTTTCTTCCTCTTCTTCCTCCTCCTCCTCCCCTCTATCGGTTCTTATTCCCATTCTCTTTTCATCTCCTTTTCTTCCTTTCTTCATTCGCCTTTTCTTTCCTGGTTCTTCATATTTTCCTCCTTCCTTCTCTTTCCATTATCTTTTATCAACTTTTCCTCCCTTTCTCCCTTTTCTCCCTTCTTTCCTTTCTCCCATCCCTGCATTTTCTATCTTTATCTCCCTTCTTTCTTCCCTCTCTTCTCCCTCCTCTGTTTCTTTCGTTAATCTCCTCTTTCTCTTCCTTCTCCCTTTCTCTCTTTCTCCTCCCTCCCCTCCCTCTTCCCTTCTCTCTCCCTCCTCCAGTTCCTTCCCACCCTCACTTCTTCCTCCCTTGCCTTCCTCTTTCTCCCTCTTTTGCTTTCAAACTCCCTGGTATTCTCCCTTATCCTTCTCTCCCTCCATCTCTCTCCTTTTCCTCCCTTTTATAATCTCCCTCTTACACTCCCTTCCCTTCCCTCTCCCCCTCCCTCCTCCTTACCTCCTCTCCCTATCAACCATTCCTCCCTTCTCTTACCTCCCCCTTCCCTTCCTCACCCCTTCCTTCCCTCCCTTCCCTTCCCTCCCTCCCTGGCTTCCTCTCCCTTTCTCTTAACCATCTCTCCCTCATACCTCCCACTTTCCAACCCCTTTTTTCTCTCCCTTACCCCTTCCTTTCCCTTCCCTTCCTTCCTTCCTTTCTTCCCTTCACCTCTCCTTCTCTCTCTCTCTCTCTCTCTCTCTCTCTCTCTCTCTCTCTCTCTCTCTCTCTCTTCCTTCATTCCCTCCCTTCCCTTCCTGCCCCTTCACTGCCTCACCCCATTTCCCGTCCCTTCCCTTCCCTTCTGTCTCACCATTCCCTTCCCTTCCCGTCCTGACCTCTTCTCTACCTCACCTTTCCCTTCCCTTCTGTCCCACCCTTCCCTTCCCTTCCCATCCCTTCCCTTCCCTTCCTGACCCCTTCTCACTCACCCTTCCCTTCCCTTCCTGACCCCTTCTCTCTCAGCCTTCCCTTCCCTTCCCTTCCTGACCCCTTCTCTCTCACCCTTCCCTCCCATTCCCTTCCTTTCCATTCCCTTCCCTTCCTGACCCCTTCTCTCTCACCCTTCCTTCCTTCCTTCCCTTCTTCTCTCACCCTTCCTCCCCTTCCTTCCTTTCCATTCCTTCCTTCTGACCCTTCTCTCTCACCCTTCCATTCCCTTCCCTTCCCTTTCTCACCCCCCCTTCCCTTCCTTTCCTCCCTTTCACCCTCTCCCTCAAAACCTTTCTTCCCTTCCCTTCCCTTCCCTCTCTCCCTACCCTTCCCTCCCCTTCCCTTCCCCCCCTTCAGCTTATGACCTCAATAATACGTTTTACAGGGCACACGTTCTCATCAGGGGCGCCGTTCCCCGCCTATACCGGAAGTGACATAGGAGCCCACTTCCAAAATTTGCCCCCCCTCCTCCCTGCCCTCAGCCCCCCCACCCCCCCATCCCCCTCCCAAACCACTCCACTCCTAATCTCCAGCTCCCTCCTCCTCCTCCTCCTCTTCCTCCTCCTCCTCCTCCCTTCGTCATTGCTTTATTTCCTCATTGCCTTATTCACTCCTCCCTCCTCCTCCTCCTCCTCCTCCTTCTCCTCCTCCGCCTCTTCCTCCTCCCTCTCTTTTTCTCTCCCTCCTCCTCCTCTTCCTCCACCTCTTTTCTTTCCTCTTTTTCTCCTTTCCTCGCTTTTATTGATGTTAGTAGTAGTAGTAGTAGTAGTGGTAGTAGTAGTGGTAGTAGTAGTGGTAGTACTAGTAGTAGTAGTAGTAGTAGTAGTAGGTGGCTTATGCGGGTGACCTCTCGGGTGCTGGTAAAATCTCAGACTTAAAAGGGTGGTGGGACACTGTGAACACCGCCGGCCCTGAGATAGGATACATCCCTAACGCCACCAAGTCTGTCCTTATTGTCAAACCTGAACATTATGACCATGCCGCAGAAACTTTTAGAGAAAGTGGCGTCATTGTGACAAAAGACGGACAACGACACTTAGGTGCAGTGATCGGGACAGAGGTATATAAGAAGGAGTACGTGGGAGACAAAGTAGTTGAATGGGTGAAGGAAATAGAAGCTTTGTCTGCCATTGCCAAGACTGAGCCACACGCTGCCTATTCACCGTACACCCACGGCATCCAACATCGGTGGACGTTCCTGATGCGCACCATCCCCGGCATCAGTCCACTCCTCCGACCACTGGAAAATGCCGTCAAGAATGTATTCTTGCCGGCGCTGGTGAAATCTCATGCTTTGGGGAGGAGGAGAGGGATATGCTAGCACTTCCCCCAAGACTGGGTGGGATGGGGATCACCAACCCTGAGAAGCTGGCAGATAAGGAGAACCAAAACTCCATCAGCCTTACCAGGTCACTCATCAACAGGATCATCGCTCAGGAGGCAGAGGGCGAGATAGACCAAACAGAAATAAGAGAAATTAAAAGAAAAATCTCAGAAGAAAGGCAACAGGCCCAAAAAGACGAGCTGGACCGTCTTACACACCACCTGTCCACAGAAATGGGTAGAAAAATACACACAGCACAGGAGGCAGGCGCCTCTAACTGGCTAACGTCATTACCAATCAGAGCAAAGGGCTTCAGCCTCAACAAACAAGAATTTGTCGACGCCATTGCTCTGAGATATGGCTGGCCGATTGAGGGACTGCCTGATCTCTGTGCATGTGGATCACCAAATGATGTCACCCACACCATGACATGTAAAAAAGGAGGCTTCGTCTGTATTCGACACGA
>NC_066572.1:4380478-4382978 GCF_024679095.1 Eriocheir sinensis
AATAAAAATAATATGGACAATAGTACTATGCAATTCACTGATTAGATTTAATAATGTAAATTTGTGTTCATGTTTCAGGAATAAATTATAATTTTAACCGTGATTGTTTTGGATTGCAAATAAGTGTGTTTTTACTGACTTTTTAAATAGAGAAATTATTACTATTAAGGAGATTTTTTATTTCTACTGGCAAAGAATTCCAAACTTGAGGTCCTGAGCATAAAATACTATTTCTGAAAAGAACTGTCCTGAACTGTGGAGAGATAAGATTTATATTGTTCCTGCGCGTATTATGCACTGTATTAATAACTTGAAAAGGATGAGTTCCATGCATCAGTGCGAGGTTTTTATAAATAAATAATAGTAGAAAATAACAATGAATGTTTTTAAAATTAAGAAATCTATGTGTGGAAAATACGTTATGTGTGGAATCAAACTTGTTCATGTAAAACATACACCTAAATATCTTATTTTGAGAAACCTGAATATTTTTAATAAAGGAAGGCCACGTACACGCACACAGATACACAATAAATGAGATGCGGGTAACAAAGTGTATAATAAATACTGATAAGTGCTTCTTGTGTAAGGCTATTTCTTATTCGATACAGTATGCCACATATCCTAGATAGTTTATTTGCAACAGAATTAATTTGGTATTTCAATTGATATTTTGATCTATGACAACGCCCAAAAACTTAGTATAAGAAACTCGTTCAAGTACTTTTCCTTCAAGTGTTATAGGTGGCATGTTAGTAGTGACTGATCGGTTTTGAAAGATAATGTATTTTGTTTTAGTGATATTTAACCTTAACTTATTATGTTTAAGCCACATATTAATTGAATTGAGCTCATTATTAATGTTTATATGCAAACTGTTTATATTTTTATCATCTAATAGTAAATTAGTGTCGTCAGCATAAATGGTATACTTAAATTTATTACTAGCATTGACAATATCATTAATATAGATGAGAAA
This sequence comes from Eriocheir sinensis, assembly GCF_024679095.1. NCBI lineage: Eukaryota > Metazoa > Arthropoda > Malacostraca > Decapoda > Varunidae > Eriocheir > Eriocheir sinensis. Next base: position 4,381,458 of record NC_066572.1, read on the forward strand.
AAGTATAGGTCCTAGGATAGATCCTTGCGGTACACCCATTTTGATAGGCTTGAAAGAAGAATATTTAGAATTACAGTAAACAGCTTGAAATCGATTTGTTAAATAATTTTGAATAATTCTAAAGGAACTCCCCGAATCCCAAAATTACTAAGTTTACTTAATAGAATTTTATGACATAGCGAATCAAAAGCCTTAGAAAGATCTAAAAAAATTCCAACTAAATAATGTTTCTTTTCCAGATATTTATACACATTATTGGTAAACTGAAATATGGCCGACTCAGTAGAGCGCCCTGGTCTAAAACCATGCTGACAATTCGAAAATAAATTATTTTCTCAATGAAATTTACAAGACGAGTGCATATCACTTTTTCAAAGACTTTACTGAACACAGGAAGAACTGATATAGGTCTGTAGTTATTGACATCATCTCTATTATCTGACTTAAACAATGGAATAATTTTAGCTTTCTTAAGTTCGTCCGGAAAAACTCCTTTCTTTAATGTGAGGTTAACTATGTGTGTTAATGGCAAGGCAATTATGCTGGCAGTTTGTCTTACGACCAAGGGAGAAATTTCATCAAAACCAGATGATGTACCTTTTAATGTCTTAAGAAAGTTTTCAATTTCTATCTGTGTAGCTGGTGATAAGTATACCGAGTAATTAGGTGAGTTGTGTAAATATGTCATATATTCATCCCCTACTATATCATGATCTAGCCCCCCAGCCTTCAAAAATGGTCATTAAATGTTTCAGAAATGTCAGTACAATGTGGCTTTAATTCAATAACTGTATGTTTAGCACCTGTGCATCTACCAAGAATAGTATTAATGGATCTCCAGTGTTGTTTTGGATTACCTTGGCTATTAAGTAACTGCTCTTGGTTATACTTCTTCTTGGCTAATTTTAAAAGTGACGTTAATTTATTTCTATATATTCTATAAGGCTCCTTAAACGTTAAAGGCCATTTATGAGCTAGTTTTTCAAGTCGATGTTTTCTTTAATACTATTCTTAAGAGCTAGAGTAATGTGTGGACTACGTTCCTTTTAAAACTAAATTTAATTTTTCTTTCCGGAAAACACTTATCAAAACATGTTTTAAATTTACTGTAAAATAAGTTGTAGGCCTCATTAGCACATATACAATTTAATGTGTCACTCCAATTAGTTTGTGAGAGACTATTACTAAATTTTTCAAGGGAGTCCTGATTAAATATTCTTTTAGTTACGTAAGTGGGAGAAGGATGACGATATTTATCACATTTAAATACAGAGATTACTGGGTAGTGGTCACTGATATCTGTCTTTAATATATAATTGGCAGTATTACTTTCAATCTGAGATGACCAAACATGATCAATTAACGTGGATGAAGTTGAAGTTACTCGAGTAGGCAAGGTAGTTAGAGGAAATAAAGAATAGCTGTACATTATATTAATTAAATCCTGCACATTGTCATTATTACATTGTAACAAATCTATGTTTAAGTCTCCAAACACAAAAACCTCCTTGTAATTTTTAT
>NC_066572.1:4392978-4490478 GCF_024679095.1 Eriocheir sinensis
TTCCTCCTCTCGTCTCCTCTCTTTTCTCTTTTCTTCCCCTCCACACCCTTCCTTCTATACCTCCTTCTCCTTTTCCTTTTCCTCATTACTCCTCTTTCTGTTCTCTTTTCTTCCTTTCTTTACCCTTTCTTCTATGCTTCCTTCCTTGCCAATATTTTTCTCCCCTTCCTTTTTTCATCTCTTTCCCTTTCTCTTCTTTTCATTCCCTCCTTACCCATTCTTCTTTGTCTCGCGAAAACATTAACCCAGATAGTGTATTTCAGAGAGACCCCAACACAAAAACACGCAGCAACGGCATGAAGTTAAAGGGAAACCGATGTAACACATTGGCGCGCAGAAGTTATTTCAATAATAAAGTCGTCGATCACTGGAATAGACTCCCACCGTCAGTAGTTGGCGCACAGAGTATTAATAGCTTCAAGTCTTTATTGGATAAGTATTTCAGAGATATAAGATTTTAATGACCCTTTTTCATAAACGCATGTTATGCAAAGAGCCCATTTTGCAGCTGCCAGATTTCAATAAGCAGTTCACAGTAAAGTCCATAAAAGGACAAGCCAACGTTGGGGCAGACTTCTTGTCGCGTCTGGTAGCAGAGTAATCTGATCGAGGTGGTAGTGAGGTGTGGGTGCAGTAAGGTGACAGGGTACTGGATGCATACTTTATACCACGGTAAACGAGGATCAAGCCTCTACCTGTAACCCTTGAAACTACACTTCACCCATCGTGAGTAGTGGGGGGATTCTGGTGCTGTCCTGTGTAGGCCACTCGGCCTCTTGCAGTCTCCCGTGTTCTTATGTTCTTATATGTTTCAGGCAGCCTGCAGCACGGCTACAACCTGCAGACATGTTAGTTTACATCTGATGAGTGAGGTGTGGCAACAGTAAGCTTAACAGGATACTGGAGCGTTTTTATTTATTTTTTATTCAACTCCACACACTGTTACTGACCCTCTTTCGTTTGTCTCAGGCAGCCTGCAGCACGAGTACAACCTGAAGACATTAGTTTCCCCCACAGCTTAGGTCACCAGTAGCGTAAGTTAAGGGTAGTAATTTCCTCTTATTTCTCTCTTTACTGTAAAATTTCCATGTCCCTTTCTTCCTTAAAGGTACATGGTGTTCTCTTCTATTTCCTGCCGGCACGTTGCCGGAGGGAGAGGTGGGTGGGGAGGAGCCTTCATCTATTCTGTCCTGTTCTACCACACGTAGATTACTAGTAGTAGCGGTAGTAAACAGACACCCTCGCCATAGACCGACAGGTCTTCTGGCGTCTGTTCTTCCTATGTATTCCTATGTATTTCTCCCTTCATCTTCTTCCTTTCCTCTTTTCTTCCCTTCTTTACCTCCATGTCCTTCTATTCCTCCTTCACTTTCTCTCTTCGTCTCTTCCCTTTCTTCTTCTCTTCCTTTCTTTATCCTATCTTCTATGCTTTCTTTCTAGCCCCTCCTCTCTTCCCCTTCCTTTCTTCGTCTCCTTCCTTTCTTCTTTTCCACCATTCCTTAGCCATTCTTTTTTCCTTCCTTCTCTCTTTACACCCCATTCTTATTTCTTCCTTCATCTCCTTCCTTTTCTCTTTTCCTCCCTTCCTTCCCTTCCCTTTTGTATCTTCTTTCTTCCTCTCTCGTTTTTTCGTTCCCTTTATCCTCTCTTCGTCTTCTTCTTTTCCTCTTCTTTTCCTTTCTTTATCCTTCCTTTCCCTTCTTTTTTCCTTCCTCTTCCTCCTCCTCCTTTTCTTCCTTCTTAAAGCGAGTGATCAATGTTCTGCAGCGAGTAAAAAAGCCAATATGATGTTAGGATTAATCTCAAGAAACTTTGATTATAAATCACCCGAACTTATGAAGAGATTATATTTAGCATTTGTAAGACCACACCTAGAATACGCCGTTCAGTTCTGGTCACCGAACTATATCAAAGATCAAGTTTTGCTAGAAAGGATACAGCGACGAGCAACCAAACAAATTCCTGCGCTCCGAAACTTGCCATATGCCGAGCGTTTAAAGCGTTTAGATATGTTTTCCCTAAAAAAGAGAAGGATAAGAGGGGACTTAATTGCCGTGTTCAAAATCGTTAATGGATTCGACAACATTAACCTGGATAGTCTATTTCAGAGAGACACCAACACAAGAACACTCAGCAACGGTATGAAGTTAAAGGGAAATCGATGTAACATTGGTGTGCAGAAGTTTTTTCAATAACAGAGTCGTCGATCACTGGAATAGACTCCCACCGTCAGTAGTTAGCGCACAGAGTATCAATAGCTTTAAGTCTTCTTTGGATAAGTACTTCAGGGATATAAGATTATACTGACCCTTCTTCGCATGTTTTCAGACAGATTGCAGCAAGACGTCAACCTAAATTCATATTATTCTCCCCCACAACCTAAATTGCAAGTAGCGTAAGTAAGCAATAAAGTAAAGCAACAGGTAATGTCCGCATGACAGGTGGAGTGAGGTGTGGGTGCAGTAAGGTGACAGGTTACTGGTGCCGTGCCTAGTACCGCCGGTAAAACGAGGATCAAGCCTCCACCTGTGCCCCTGAAACTACACCTCACCCATCGTGAGTATTAGAGGGGATTCTGGGGCTGCCCTGTGTAGGCCACTCGTCCTCTTCCAGCCTCCCTGTATTTCTATGTTCTTATGTTCTTATGTAATGAAGTCATTTTCCCCCACAGCTTAGGTCACCAGTAGTGTAAGTTAAGGGTAGTAATTTCCTCTTATTTCTCTCTTTCCTGTAAAATTTCCATGGCCCTTTCTTCCTTAAAGGTACATGGTGTTCTCTCCTAACTATTTCCTGCCGGCACGTTGCCGGAGGGAGAGGTGGGTGGGGAGGAGCCTTCATCTTTTCTGTCCTGTCCTACCACACGTAGATTACTAGTAGTAGCGGTAGTAAACAGACACCCTCGCCATAGACCGATAGGTTTTCTGGTGTCTGTTCTTCCTATGTATTCCTATGTATTCCTCCTCCTCCTCCTCCTCCTCCTCCTCCTCCTCCTCCTCCTCCTCCTCCTCCTCTTCCTCTTCCTTCTCCTCCTCCTCCGTTTCCTTTTTTACCTCTTTTAATTTTCTCCAATCTCTCTCTCTCTCTCTCTATCTAACTCTCTCTCTCTCTCTCTCGTTTACTAACATTTCCTCCTCCTCCTCCTCCTCTTCCTCTTCTTCCTCCTCCCTCTTCTATTCATTTTTTTTTCTTCAATCTCTCTTTTTCTCCTCACGTTTCTTCCTCCCTTTCTCCTCCACACCCTTTATTTCTCTCTTTCCTTCTCTCCCTTTTATCAGTTTTTTTTCCCTTCTTCCTCTTCTTCCCTTCCTTTCTTTTCCGTTCCTTCCCTTCTCTCTCTCTCTCTCTCTCTAAATTGAATGACAAAATTGCATGACGTTACGAGAGAGAGAGAGAGAGAGAGAGAGAGAGAGAGAGAGAGAGAGAGAGAGAGAGAGAGAGAGAGAGAGAGAGAGAGAGAGAGAGAGAGAGAGAGAGAGAGAGAGAGAGAGAGAGAAACAAAAAATATACATAATCTACATGTATAGTCAAATCAAACAGGCCTTATGGTACTGTCAAGATGGTCTCTATTAAACCTAAATAAAACTCCAGCACACCAGATGGCCAACAAGACACGTATTTTTAACCATAGCGTTACCTCCGTCTGTTTCAAAAGCCTTTGTTTGAAAGTTGGAAAGTTTCGTTTACTAGGCGCAACATCTGTGGTCATATGCCGGAGAGAGACACAAGGGGAAGGAAATATAGAAGGGAACAGACCTCAGGAGACGGGACACAACCCCCGATTAATACCTGGTACCCATTCACTGCTGGGTGGACAGGGGCGTAGGGTATCGGAAAAGCCGCCCAAAATTTTCCACTCCGCCCGGGAATCTAACCCGGGCTCTCTCGGTTGTGTGCCGAGTGTGCTAACCACTGCACCACGAAGCCCCCAGCCTCTCTTGGAAGTTGGTGGGATTTTCATGGGATGTTTTGCAACCCTGGTGATATTTTTAGACGGCTTTCTCACCTTGCACGGGAAAATGACGCATGGATCCCCTTTCATGCACAGTTTTGTGATCCTGGCGATAGTTTTACACGGCTTTTGATCCTTGCACGGGAAAATGACGCATGGATACCCGGTCACTCTTATCTGTGGGCTTGGCAAACAGTCGTAATGGAGCCAGAGACGTTTAACCCGGCAGCTGCGGGGGTCATGTTTCTTAGATTAGGTTAGGTTAGGTTAGGTTAGGTTAGGTTAGGTTAAAGGCCCCTCTAAGGAAGATAATGAGAAAGAATCATCACTCACGCAAACCATTTCATAATATATATCAACGCATGTGTGATCAGTTTATGCATCATCTATTTTGGGAGGTTTATATCAAGGCAGAAATTTGGCCCGTCGCTGCTACACGGTAAAGCCACAAATTTGGCCCGTCGCTGCTACACGGTAAAGCCACAAATTTGGCCCGTCGCTGGTACACGGTAAAGCCACAAATTTGGCCCGTCGCTGGTGCACGGTAAAGCCACAAATTTGGCCCGTCGCTGGTACACGGTAAAGCCACAAATTTGGCCTGTCGCTGGTACACGGTAAAGCCACAAATTTGGCCCGTCGCTGGTACACGGTAAAGCCACAAATTTGGCCCGTCGCTGGTACACGGTAAAGCCACAAATTTGGCCCGTCGCTGCTACACGGTAAAGCCACAAATTTGGCCCGTCGCTGCTACACGGTAAAGCCACAAATTTGGCCCGTCGCTGCTACACGGTAAAGCCACAAATTTGGCCCGTCGCTGCTACACGGTAAAGCCACAAATTTGGCCCGTCGCTGCTACACGGTAAATCCACAAATTTGGCCCGTCGCTGCTACTGGGTTAAGAAGATTGACTTTTGTATTTCTGCCTCGGCGAATATTACAAGGTGAAGGAAGAGACGGTGAAGATTGTTTTGAAATGAATCTGAACGGAAGAGTATGAAGGAAAGGGAGGGGAAGGGAAGGGTATGGAAGGAAGGGGGGATGATGATGGTACCTGTTGATGGGAAGGGAAAGGGAAGGGAAAGGAAGGGAAAGGAAAGGGAGGGGAAGGGAAAGGAAAGGGAGGGGAAGGGAAAGGAAAGGGAGGGGAAGGGAAAGGAAGGGGAGGAGAAGGGAAAGGAAAGGGAGGGGAAGGGAAGGGAAGGGAATGGAATGGAAGGGAAGGGTGCGTAAGGAAGGGGAAGATGATGACGAGACTTGATAGGAAGGGAAAGGAAGGGAAGAGAAAGGAAGGGAAGGGAAGGTACGTACGGAAGGGGAGGAAGAAGGGGGCTGTGATTGTCTTTTGGGGAAGGGAAGGAAGGAGGGAAGGGTGCGTAAGGGAGGGAAGACGGGGTGAATTGATGGGGGGGATGGGAAAGGAAGGGAAAGGTGCGTAAGGTAGGGGAAGATGGGGATGGGGATGATGGGGGTGACTATTGATGGGAATGGGAAGGAAAGGAAGGAAAGGGAATGTGAGGGAGGGGAAGATGAAGGGGATGGGTGACTATTGATGGGAAAGGAAAGGAAGGGAAGGGAAGGGAATGTGAGGGAAGGGAAGATGAAGGGGAGGATGACTATTGATGGGAAAGGAAGGGAAGGGAAGGGAAGGGTGCTTAAGGGAAGGGAAGATGAAGGGTGGATGACTTGATGGGAACGGGGAAGGAAGGGAAAGGAAGGGTGTTATGGGAGGGGAAGATGAAGGGGGATGACATGATGGGAAAGGAAAGGAAGGGAAGGGAAGGGAATGTGAGGGAGGGGAAGATGAAGGGGATGGGTGGGAAAAGGAAGGGAAAGGAAGGGAAGGGAAGGGTGTGTAAGGAAGGGGAAGATGAAGGGGGATGACTTGATGGGGAGGGGAAAGAAAGGAAGGGAAGGGTGTGTAAGGGAGGGGCAGATGAAGGGGGATGACTTGATGGGAAGGGGAAAGAAGGGAAGGGAAGGGTGTGTAAGGAAGGGGAAGATGAAGGGATGACTTGATGGGAAGGGGAAAGAAGGGAAGGAAGGTGTGTAAGGGAGGGAGGATGAAGGGATGAGTTGATGGGAAGGGGAAGGAAAGGAAGGGAAAGGTGCTTTAGGAAGGGGAAGATGAAGGGATGACTTGATGGGAAGGGGAAGGAAAGGAAGGGAAAGGTGCGTAAGGAAGGGGAAGATGAAGGGGGATGACTTGATGGGAAGGGGAAAGAAGGGAAGGGAAGGGTGTGTAAGGAAGGGGAAGATGAAGGGATGACTTGATGGGAAGGGGAAAGAAGGGAAGGGAAGGGTGTGTAAGGGAGGGGAAGATGAAGGGGGATGACTTGATGGGAAGGGGAAAGAAGGGAAGGGTGTGTAAGGAAGGGGAAGATGAAGGGATGACTTTATGGGAAGGGGAAAGAAGGGAAGGGAAGGGTGTGTAAGGAAGGGGAAGATGAAGGGGCGATGAATTGATGGGAAAGGAAAGGAAAGGGAAGGGAAGGGTGTGTAAGGAAGGGGAAGATGAAGGGATTACTTGATGGGAAGGGGAAGGAAGGGAAGGGAAGGGTACGTTAAGGAAGGGGAAGGAAGGGAAGGAAAGGGTGCGTAAGGGAAGAGGAAGATAAAGGGGGACGACTTGATGGGAAGGGAAAGGAAGGGAAGGGAAGATAAGGGAATGTGAGGGAGGGGAAAATGAAGGGGATGGTTGACTATTGGTGGGAAAGAAAAGGAAGGGAAGGGGAGGGTGCGTAAGGAAGAGAAGATGAAGGGATGACCTGATGGGAAAGGAAAGGTAGGGAAGGGAAGGGAAGGGAATGTGAGGGAGGGGAAAATGAAGGGGATGGTTGACTATTGATGGGAAAGGGGAGTAAGGGAAGGGAAGGGAAGGGAAGGGAAGGGAATGTTAGGGAGGGGAAAATGAAGGGGATGGGTGTCTATTGATGGGAAAGGGGAGTAAGGGAAGGGAAGGGAAGGGTGGGTAAGGGAAGGGAAGATGATGGGATGACTTGATGGGAAAGGAAAGGAAGGGATGCGAAGGGAAGGATGCGTAAAGGAAGGGAAGATGAAGGGGGGATGACTTGATGGGAAAGGAAAGGATGAGAAGGGTGCGTAAAGGAAGGGGAGGATGAAGGGGGATGACTTGATGGGAAGGGGAAAGAAGGGAAGGGAAGGGTGTGTAAGGAAGGGGAAGATAAAGGGATGACTTGATGGGAAGGGGAAAGAAGGGAAGGGAAGGGTGTGTAAGGAAGGGGAAGATGAAGGGGGATGACTTGATGGGAAGGGGAAAGAAGGGAAGGGAAGGGTGTGTAAGGAAGGGGAGGATGAAGGGGGATGACTTGATGGGAAGGGGAAAGAAGGGAAGGGATGGGTGTGTAAGGGAGGGAAAGATGAAGGGGGATGACTTGATGGGGAGGGGAAGGAAGGGAAGGGAAGGGTGTGTAAGGGAGGGGAAGATGATGGGGGATGACTTGATGGGAAGGGGAAAGAAGGGAAGGGAAGGGTGAGTAAGGAAGGGGGAGATGATGGGGGATGACTTGATGGGAAGGGAAAGGAAGGGAAGGGAAGGGAATGTGAGGGAGGGGAAAATGAAGGGGATGGTTGTCTATTGGTGGGAAAGAAAAGGAAGGGAAGGGGAGGGTGCGTAAGGAAGAGAAGATGAAGGGATGACTTGATGGGAAAGGAAAGGAGAGGATGGGAAAGGAAAGGAGAGGAAGGGAAGGGAAGGGAAGGGTGTGTCAGGGAGAAAATAAGGGGGCGGGTGACGATGGGAAAGAAAAGGAAGGGAAGGGAAGGGGGGTGACTGCTGATGGAAAGGGAAGGGGAGTTCAGTGAGTGCCAGCGTGGAGAAAGAACGCATGGAGTGCCCGGGGTCAGTGCCGCCACCCCACGCCAAACATCTAGTAAAATCACACGTAACACCACATTCGGCAAGGCTTTCGTAGGAGGTGTGGGCATTTCCAGGGGTAGTTTTATGACCCTGGTGGTAGTGTGACCCTTCCTCAGTACCGTAAACATAAGAAACACACATTCGACAAAGCTTTCGTAGGAGGTGTGGGCATTTCCATGGGTAGTTTTATGACCCTGGTGGTAGTGTGACCCTTCCTCTGTACCGTGAATCTAAGAAAGGCATATTCGACAAGGCTTTCATAGGAGCTGTGGGCATTTCCATGGGTAGTTTTATGACCCTGGTAGTAGTGTGACCCTTCCTCTGTACCGTGAACCTAAAAAACACACATTCGACAAAGCTTTCATAGGAGTTGTGGGCATTTCCATGGGTAGTTTTATGACCCTGGTGGTAGTGTGATCAGTACACTGCCCAGCGCACTTTACTCTTCTTGACTGCTTCCGCCAATACCCAGACTGCGAGAGTGAGCAGCCGATGTGGTCTTTTTGCACGCCGGGGGTATACATATAAGGTGCCCGATAAACAATAATTACACCAGAACAACTAACGAATCTACACCATACAACTGTACACTCTGTCATTCCATTTTCCCCACCTGTACCTTCACCACGAACCCACTTCCTCTTCCTACTATACCCTTGATAAAAGAAAAGATGAGGTGAAGGGTAGGAAGCGTTTTAATGAGCGTTTTTTAAGGTTCATGGTACAGAGGAATGATCACACTACCAACAGGGTCATAAAACTACCCATGGAAATGCCCACAACTCCTATGAAAGCCTTGTCGAATGTGTGTTTCTTAGGTTCACGGTACAGAGGAAGGGTCACACTTATCACCAGGGTCATAAAACTACCCATGGAAATGCCCACAACTCCTATAAAAGCCTAGTCGAATGTGAACTTCTTAGGTTCACGGTACAGAGGAAGGGTCACACTACCACCAAGGTCATAAAACTACCCATGGAAATGCCCACAACTCCTATGAAAGCCTTGCCGAATGTGTGTTTCTTAGGTTCACGGTACAGAGGAAGGGTCACACTACCACCAGGGTCATAAAACTACCCCTGGAAATGCCCACAACTCCCATGAAAACCTTGTTGAATGTGTGTTTCTTAGGTTGACGGTACAGAGGAAGGGTCACACTACCACCAGGGTCATAAAACTACCCATGGAAATGCCCACAACTCCCATGAAAACCTTGTCGAATGTGTGTTTCTTAGGTTGACGGCACAGAGGAAGGGTCACACTACCACCAGGGACATTAAACTACCCATGGAAGTGCCCCAAACTCCTACAAAAGCCTTGCCGAATGTGTGTTTCTTAGGTTCACGGTACAGAGGAAGGGTTACGCTACCACCAGGGTCATAAAACTACTCAGGGAAATGATTACAACTCCTCCGAAAGCCTTGCCGAATGTGTGCTTGGGCATCGAGATCCTTAAGAATGACCCTAAATACTGCATAGAAAGTAAATTTATGTTTGAATGTACTTACCAGGGTTGTGAGGGAGTTATGTTGCTTTTCAAACTGCTCTGATCGTCGACGTCCATCTCGGTTTTCAAGTAATTATTTCCATCTTTGTTTATTTCGGAAACTCATAAGCCGTCCATCTGTTAAAGAAATAATAAAGATAATAATAATAATGATAATAATAGTAATGATAATGAAGAAATCAAAAACTAGTCTGGAATTACTGAAACTTCTGCTTACACACACACACACACACACACACACACACACACACACACACACACACACACACACACACACACACAACCTCCCCACCTCAACCCCCCCCCCCCCCACACACACCCACACCCACACACACACACCTCTTACCCACACCAACACAAACATCACGTGTACAGAGAATAATAATAATAATAATAATAATAATAATAATAATAATAATAATAATAATAATAATAATAATAATAATAATAATAATAATAAAGTTCGCTGCTTCACTCATAATCAAAGTGGACAATGATTGGTGACTCGCCTGCACTGGCCCACTACCCGAAATCTCAGGCTGGTATAATCAGACACTACTGCCACCCCTCACCTCAACTATTTCTGAAGGCCACAAAAGAAGATCGGTTGGGTTTTTATGAGTCTGTGTTTAGGTTCATGGTACAGAGGAAGGGTCACACTACCACCAGGGTCATAATACTACCCCTGGAAATAGCCGAAACTCCTACGAAAGCCTTGTCAAATGTGTGTTTCTTAGGTTCATGGTACAGAGGAAGGGTCACACTACCACCAGGGTCATAATACTACCCCTGGAAATAGCCGAAACTCCTACGAAAGCCCTGTCAAATGTGTTTCTTAGGTTCATGGTACAGAAGAAGGGTCAAACTACCACCAGGGTCATAATACTACCCTTGGAAATACCTCAAACTCCTACGAAAGCATTGTCAAATATGTTTCTTAGGTTCATGGTACAGAGGAAGGGTCAGACTACCACCAGGGTCATAATACTACCCCTGGAGATACCCACAACTCATACGAAAGCCTTGTCAAATGTGTGTTTCTTAGGTTCATGGTACAGAGGAAGGGTCACACTACAACCAGGGTCATAATACTACCCCTGGAAATAGCTCAAACTCTTACGAAAGCCCTGTCAAATGTGTGTTTTTTAGGTTCATGGTACAGAGGAAGGTTCAAACTACCACCAGGGTCATAATACTACCCTTGGAAATACCTCAAACTCCTACGAAAGCATTGTCAAATATGTTTCTTAGGTTCATGGTACTGAGGAAGGGTCAGACTACCACCACGGTCATAATACTACCCCTGGAAATACCCCAAACTCCCACGAAAGCCTCGTCAAAAGAGTGTTTCTTAGGTTCACGGTACAGAGGAAGGGTCAGACTACCACCAGGGTCACAATGCTACCCCTTGGAAATACCCACAACTCATACGAAAGCCTTGTCAAATGTGTGTTTCTTAGGTTCATGGTACAGAGGAAGGGTCACACTACCACCAGGGTCATAATACTACCCCTGGAAATAGCCGAAACTCCTACGAAAGCCTTGTCAAATGTATGTTTCTTAGGTTCATGGTACAGAGGAAGGGTCACACTACCACCAGGGTCATAATGCTACCCCCTGGAAATGCCCCAAACTCCTACGAAAGCCCTGTCAAATGTGTTTCTTAGGTTCATGGTACAGAGGGAGGGTCACACTACCACCAGGGTCATAATACTACCCCTGGAAATAGCCGAAACTCCTACGAAAGCCTTGTCAAATGTGTGTTTCTTAGGTTCATGGTACAGAGGAAGGGTCAGACTACCACCAGGGTCATTAACTACCCCTGGAAGTGCACCAAACTCCCACGAAAGCCCTGTCAAATGTGTGTTTCTTAGGTTCATGGTACAGAGGAAGGGTCACACTACCACCAGGGTCATAATACTACCCCTGGAAATACCCCAAACTCCTACGAAACCCCTGTCAAATGTGTGTTTCTTAGGTTCATGGTACAGAAGAAGGATCGAACTACTACCTGGGTCATAATAGGAAATAACCCAAACTCTTGCGAAAGCCTTGTCAAATGTGTGTTTCTTTAGGTTCATGATGCAGAAGAAGGGTCAAACTACCACCAGGGTCATAAAACTACCCCTGGAAATAACCCAAACTCTTACGAAAGCCTTGTCAAATGTGTGTTTCTTTAGGTTCATGATGCAGAAGAAGGGTCAAACTACCACCAGGGTCATAATATTACCCCTGGAAATAACCCAAACTCTTACGAAAGCCTTGTCAAATGTGTGTTTCTTAGGTTCACGATGCAGAAGAAGGGTCAAACTACGACCAGGGTCATACTACTACCCCTGGAAATGCCCCAAACTCCTACGAAAGACTTGTCAAATACGTGTACTTGGGTGTCGAAATGTTTTAGAGAAAAAAGGGAGGAAAGGAAGATAAAGAGAAGAAAGGAAAGGGATATAAAAAAGGGAGGAAAGGAAGGGAAGATAAAGGGAAGAAAGGAAGGGAGATAAAGGGAGGAAAGAAAGTAGAGATAAAAAGGGGAGGAAAGGAAAGGGAGATACACAAAGGGAAAAAAGAAAAGGGAGAAAAAAGGGGAGGGAAAGAAAGGGAGAGAAAAAAAAGGGAGGAGAGGAAATGGAGAGAAAAAGGGAGGAAAGGAAAGGGAGATAATGAGGGAGGAAAGGAAGTGGAGAGAAAAAAGGGAGAAAAGGAAAGGGTGAGGGAAAAAAGGGAGGGAAGGAAAGGGAGATAATTGCTAACAGTGGAGGAAAGAGGGAGAGAAGCAACGTGAAATGTAGAGAAAGAAGGGAGGAAAGAAAAGGGAGAGGAAAAGGGGGGAGAGGAAAGGGAGGAAAAAGAACGGAAGGAAAGGGAGAGAAAAACGGAGGAAAGGAAATGGAGAGAAAAAGGGAGGAAAGGAAATGGAGAGAAAAAGGGAGGAAAGGAAATGGAGAGAAAAAGGGAGGAAAGGAAAGGGTGATAAAAAAGGGAGGAAAGAAAAGGGAGAGAAAAAAGGGAGGAAAGGAAAGGGAGAGAAAAAAAAGGAGTAAAGGAAGAGGAAATAAACAAGGGGAGGAAAGGAAAAGAGAGAAAAAAGGGAGGAAAGGAAAGGGAGAAAAAAGGAGGAAAGGAAAGGGAGAGAAAAAGGGAGGAAAAAGGAGGAAAGAAAAGGGAGATAAACAAAGGGAGGAAAGGCAGGGAGATAAAAGGGAATAAAGGAAAGAGAAAAAAGGGAGGAAAGGAAAGGGAGAAAAAAAGAGGAAAGTAAAGGGAGAGAAAAGGGAAGGAAAGAGAGAAAAAGGGAGGGAAGGACAGGGAGAGAAAAAGGGATGTATAAAAAGGAGAGAAGAAAGGGAAGAAAGGAAAGGGAGAAAAAAGGGAGGAAAGAAAATGGAGATAAAAAAGGGAGGAAAGGAAATAAAGAGAAAAAAGGGAGGAAAGGAAAGGGAGAGAAAAAAAGGAGGAAAAGAAATGGAGAGAAAAAAGGGAGGAAAGGAAATGGAGAGAAAAAAGGGAGGAAAGGAAATGGAGAGAAAAAAAGGGAGGAAAGGAAATGGAGAGAAAAAAGGAGGAAAGGAAAGGGAGAGGAAAAAGGGAGGAAAGGAAATGGAGAGAAAAAAGGGAGGAAAGGAAAGAAAGAGAAAAAAAGGGAGGAAAGGAAAGGGAGAGAAAAAAAGGAGGAAAAGAAATGGAGAGAAAAAAGGGAGGAAAGGAAATGGAGAGAAAAAAGGAGGAAAGGAAAGGGAGAGGAAAAAGAAGGAAAGGAAATGGAGAGAAAAAAGGGAAAAAAGGAAATGAGAAAAAGGGAGGAAAGAAAAGGGAGAAAAAAATAAACTAAATCACCGCCAAGCACAACTCTCGCCGAAAAGGTCAGCAGGAGTTTCCAAGCGGTAACATCCGGTGCAGAAGGTGTTCAGTACTGCTCTTGAAAGTGTCACGGTCGCAGGAAGGGCAAAAGGGAAATGTAAAGGATGCAGTATAAGGAACGTTGCCCAGTGCGTGCGAATGTGAGTGTGGTGAAGCAGTGAAGATACTCGCATACTCTTGTCTTATTAGGAAGTCGGACAGCATGGGCAGCAGGGATGGAAGGATCACTAGAGTTAAGTAATCGAACACGATTTCTAATGCTACAAATGCGAATACGAAGGCAATGAAATGCTAGGAATTGGAAGGCACATGCGAAGGCCGGCCAGCACATCGGCAGGGACAGTAAAGTTTTCATGAATGCATCCGTGAAATAGTTTTCTCGAAAAAATAAATTTTGTAGTTCCTAACGTAGCATAACACTGTATTGATGTTATGCCCCGGTATGATGACTGAGCAGTGCTGTGATGGTGCCAGTATTCAGCACCGGGCCATCACACCCACCTCAAGCACACCACAGACATACTTGTTGGTTTCCTAACAGTCAGAAGAACAACACAATACAGTTCCGAGTCTCAGCTCGCCCGTTTCATCAACTCGCTCACAAGTTAGGGCAAGGCTGACACAACGTGCCGCCGTGTGGGTGTGGGGACACACCGTGCCGCCGTGTGGGTGTGGGGACACACCGTGCCGCCGTGTGGGTGTGGGGACACAGCGTGCCGCCGTGTGGGTGTGGGGACACAGCGTGCCGCCGTGTGGGTGTGGGGACACAGCGTGCCGCCGTGTGGGTGGGGGGACACAGCGTGCCGCCGTGTGGGTGTGGGGACACAGCGTGCCGCCGGGTGGGTGTGGGGACACAGCGTGCCGCCGTTTGGTGGTGGGGACACAGCGTGCCGCCGGGTGGGGACACAGCGTGCCGTGTGGGGACACAGCGTGCCGCCGTGTGGGTGTGGGGACACAGCGTGCCGCCGTGTGGGTGTGGGGACACAGCGTGCCGCCGTGTGGGTGTGGGGACACAGCGTGCCGCCGTGTGGGTGTGGGGACACAGCGTGCCGCCGTGTGGGTGTGGGGACACAGCGTGCCGCCGTGTGGGTGTGGGGACACAGCGTGCCGCCGTGTGGGTGTGGGGACACAGCGTGCCGCCGTGCAGGTGGGGGACACAGCGTGCCGCCGTGGTGTGGGGACACAACGTGCCGCCGTGTGGTGGGGGACACAGCGTGCCGCCGTGTGGTGGGGACACAGCGTGCCGCCGTGGTGGGGGACACAGCGTGCCGCCGTGTGGTGTGGGGACACAGCGTGCCGCCGTGGGTGGGGGACACAGCGTGCCGCCGTGGTGGGGGACACAGCGTGCCGCTGCAGGGGACACAGCGCCGCCGTGTGGGTGTGGGGACAGCGTGCCGCCGTGTGGTGGGGACACAGCGCCGTGTGGGTGTGGGGACACAGCGTGCCGCCGTGTGGGTGTGGGGACACAGCGTGCCGCCGTGTGGGTGTGGGGACACAGCGTGCCGCCGTGTGGGTGTGGGGACACAACGTGCCGCCGTGTGGGTGTGGGGACACAACGTGCCGCCGTGTGGGTGTGGGGACACAGCGTGCCGCCGTGTGGGTGTGGACACAGCGTGCCGCCGTGGTGTGGGACACAGCGTGCCGCCGTGTGGTGGGGACACAGCGTGCCGCCGTGGGTGTGGGGACACAGCGTGCCGCCGTGTGGTGGGGACACAGCGTGCCGCCGTGGTGGGGGACACAGCGCCGCCGTGGGTGGGACACAGCGTGCCGCCGTGGGTGGGGGACACAGCGCCGCCGTGGGTGTGGGGACACAGCCGCCGTGTGGTGTGGGGACACAGCGTGCCGCCGTGTGGGTGGACACAGCGTGCCGCCGTGGTGGGGGACACAGCCGTGCCGGTGGGGACACAGCGTGCCGCCGTGGGTGGGGACACAGCGTGCCGCCGTGTGGTGGGGGACACAGCGTGCCGCCGTGGTGGGGACACAGCGTGCCGCCGTGGTGGGGACACAGCCGCCGTGTGGGGGACACAGCGTGCCGCCGTGTGGGTGGGGACACAGCGTGCCGCCGTGGTGGGGGACACAGCGTGCCGCCGTGTGGGTGGGACACAGCGTGCCGCCGTGTGGGGACACAGCCGTGGTGTGGGGACACAGCGCCGCCGTGGTGGCCGGGACACAGCGTGCCGCCGTGGTGCCGGGACACAGCGTGCCGCCGTGTGGGGACACAGCGTGCCGCCGGGTGGGTGTCGGGACACAGCGTGCCGCCGTGTGGGTGGGGACAGCGTGCCGCCGTGTGGGGACACAGCGTGCCGCCGTGTGGGTGTCGGGACACAGCGTGCCGCCGTGTGGGTGTGGGGACAGCGTGCCGCCGTGTGGGTGTCGGGACACAGCGTGCCGCCGTGTGGGTGTGGGGACAGCGTGCCGCCGTGTGGGTGTGGGGACACAGCGTGCCGCCGTGTGGGTGTCGGGACACAGCGTGCCGCCGTGTGGGTGTGGGGACAGCGTGCCGCCGTGTGGGTGTGG
Source organism: Eriocheir sinensis (assembly GCF_024679095.1). NCBI lineage: Eukaryota > Metazoa > Arthropoda > Malacostraca > Decapoda > Varunidae > Eriocheir > Eriocheir sinensis. Next base: position 4,408,690 of record NC_066572.1, read on the forward strand.
GGACAGCGTGCCGCCGTGTGGTGTGGGGACAGCGTGCCGCCGTGTGGGTGTGGGGGACAGCGTGCCGTGTGGTGGGGACACAGCGTGCCGCCGTGTGGTGTGGGACAGCGTGCCGCCGTGTGGGTGTGGGGGACAGCGTGCCGCCGTGTGGGGGACACAGCGTGCCGCCGTATGGTGTGGGGACACGTGCCGCCGTGTGTGGGGACACAGCGTGCCGCCGTGTGGGTGTGGGGACACAGCGTGCCGCCGTATGGGTGTGGGGACACAGCGTGCCGCCGTATGGGTGTGGGGACACAGCGTGCCGCCGTGTGGGTGTGGGGACACAGCGCCGCCGTGTGGTGGGGACACAGCGTGCCGCTGGTGTGGGGACACAGCGTGCCGCCGTGGTGGGGACAGCGTGCCGCCGTGTGGGTGTGGGGACAGCGTGCCGTGTGGTGTGGGGACACAGCGTGCCGCCGTGGGGTGTGGGGACACAGCCGTGTGGTGGGGACACAGCGTGCCGCCGTGTGGGGGGACACAGCGTGCCGCCGTGGGTGGGGGACAGCGTGCCGCCGTGGGTGTGGGGACAGCGTGCCGCCGTGGGTGGGACAGCGTGCCGCCGTGGGTGGGACACAGCGTGCCGCCGTGGGTGTGGGGACACAGCGTGCCGCCGTGGGTGGGGACACAGCGTGCCGCCGGTGGGGGACGTGTGGGACACAGCGTGCCGCCGTGTGGTGGGGGACCCAGCGCGCCGCCGTGAGCGGGTGGGGACAGCGTGCCGCCGTGTGGGTGTCGGGACACAGCGTGCCGCCGTGTGGGTGTCGGGACACAGCGTGCCGCCGTGTGGGTGTCGGGACACAGCGTGCCGCCGTGTGGGTGTGGGGACACAGCGTGCCGCCGTGTGGGTGTGGGGACACAGCGTGCCGCCGTGTGGGTGTGGGGACAGCGTGCCGCCGTGTGGGTGTCGGGACACAGCGTGCCGCCGTGTGGGTGTGGGGACAGCGTGCCGCCGTGTGGGGACACAGCGTGCCGCCGTGGGTGGGGACACAGCGTGCCGCCGTGGGTGTGGGGGACAGCGTGCCGCCGTGGTGGGGGACACAGCGTGCCGCCGTGTGGGTGGGGAACAGCGTGCCGTGGGTGTGGGGACACAGCGTGCCGCCGTATGGGTGTGGGGACAGCGTGCCGCCGTGTGGTGGGACACAGCGTGCCGCCGTGGGTGTGGGGACACAGCGTGCCGTATGGGTGGGGACAGCGTGCCGTGGTGGGGGGACACAGCGTGCCGCCGTGGTGTCGGGACACAGCGTGCCGCCGTATGGGTGTGGGGACAGCGTGCCGCCGTGGGTCGGGACACAACGTGCCGCCGTGTGGGTGGCGGGACACAGCGTGGCGCCGTGGTGGGGACACAGCGTGCCGCCGTGCAGTGGGGACACAGCGTGCCGCCGTGGTGTCGGGACACAGCGTGCCGCCGTGGGTGTGGGGACAGCGTGCCGTGGTGTGGGACACAGCGTGCCGCCGTGGTGTGGGGACACAACGTGCCGCCGTGCAGTGGGGACACAGCGTGCCGCCGTGTGGTGTGGGGACAGCGTGCCGCCGTGGTGGGGACAGCGTGCCGCCGTGTGGGTGTGGGGACAGCGTGCCGCCGTGTGGGTGTGGGGACAGCGTGCCGCCGTGGGTGTGGGGACACAGCGTGCCGCCGTGTGGTGTGGGACAGTGCCGCCGTGTGGGGGGGACACAGCGTGCCGCCGTGTGGGTGGGGACAGCGTGCTGCCGTGTGGGGGTGGGGACACAGCGTGCCGCCGTGGGTGGGGGACAGCGCCGCCGTGCAGGCCGGGACACAGCGTGCCGCCGTGTGGTGTGGGGACAGCGTGCCGTGTGGTGTGGGGACACAGCGCCGCCGTGTGGGTGGGGACAGCGTGCCGCCGTGGGTGTGGGACACAGCGTGCCGCCGTGGTGGGGACACAGCGTGCCGCCGTGGTGGGGACACAACGTGCCGCCGTGTGTGGGGACACAACGTGCCGCCGTGTGGGTGTGGGGACACAGCGTGCCGCCGTGTGGGTGTGGGGACACAGCGTGCCGCCGTGTGGGTGTGGGGACAGCGTGCCGCCGTGTGGGTGTGGGGACAGCGTGCCGCCGTGTGGGTGTGGGGACACAGCGTGCCGCCGTGTGGGTGTGGGGACAGCGTGCCGCCGTGGTGTGGGGACAGCGTGCCGCCGTGGTGGTGTGGGGACAGCGTGCCGCCGTGTGGGTGGGGACAGCGTGCCGCCGTGGGTGTGGGGACAGCCGTGGTGTGGGACACAGCGCCGCCGTGGGTGGGGACAGCGCCGCCGTGTGGGTGGGGACAGCGTGCCGCCGTGGGTGGGGACACAGCGTGCCGCCGTGGGGGTGGGGACAGCGTGCCGCCGTGTGGGTGTGGGGACACAGCGTGCCGCCGTGTGGGTGTGGGGACACAGCGTGCCGCCGTGTGGGTGTCGGGACACAGCGTGCCGCCGGGTGGGTGGGGGGAGACAGCGTGCCGCCGTGTGGGTGGGGACAGCGTGCCGCCGTGGTGGGGACAGCGTGCCGCCGTGTGGGTGGGGACAGCGTGCCGCCGCCGTGGTGGGGGACACAGCGTGCCGCCGTGTGGTGTCGGGACACAGCGTGCCGCCGTGTGGTGGGGACACAGCGCCGCCGTGGTGGGGGACACAGCGTGCCGCCGTGGGTGGGACACAGCGTGCCGCCGTGGTGGGGACACAGCGTGCCGCCGTGTGGTGGGGACACAGCGCCGCCGTGGGTGTCGGGACACAGCGTGCCGCCGTGGTGGGGACACATGCCGCCGTGGTGCCGGGACACAGCGAGCCGCCGCGTGGGGGTGGGGACAGCGTGCCGCCGTGTGGGTGTCGGGACACAGCGTGCCGCCGTGTGGGTGTGGGGACACAGCGTGCCGCCGTGTGGGTGTGGGGACACAGCGTGCCGCCGTTTGGGTGGCGGGACACAGCGTGCCGCCGTTTGGGTGGCGGGACACAGCGTGCCGCCGAGTGGGTGTGGGGACACAGCGTGCCGCCGTTTGGGTGGCGGGACACAGCGTGCCGCCGTGTGGGTGTGGGGACACAGCGTGCCGCCGTTTGGGTGGCGGGACACAGCGTGCCGCCGTGTGGGTGTCGGGATAACAAACCAATTCCCGACGTGCTGGACGCTGAGCGCGCCGGGCCGTAGCGTTATGATGCTCAGTACGCGCCGGCTGTAATACTTCAGCCAAATGGACGGTTATTCCTGATGATAAATTTGATTATTCGTCAGTTTATCCGAAGAATCCAAATACTTTGCCTTAGTATTCGAATACGAATGATAATCTTTATGATAAACATGATACGCATACAAATACGAATACATCCAAGTACTGTACTCGGATGTGTTGGAATACGAAAACTGAACACAAATACATCATGCCTGATATAAATATAAGGAGACTGCCAGAGGCCGGCAGGTCTATGCAAGGCAGCTCCTATGAACCCAGCTTAACCTAGCTCTCCTTGAATTTACCTAATCTTTTTCCTGTGTCTATCGTATTAGCACTCACCACATGACTGCCAGGCCTGTTCCACTAATCCACCACTCTGTTAGTATTAGCACTCACTCACCACATGACTGCCAGGCCTGTTTCACTCACCCACCACTCTGTTAGTATTGGCACTCACCACGTGACTAACAGGCCTGTTCCACTCACCCACCACTCTGTTAGTATTGGCACTCACTCACCACATGACTCCCAGGCCTGTTCCACTCATCCACCACTCTGTTAGTATTGGCACTCACCACGTGACTGCCAGGCCTGTTCCACTCACCCACCACTCTGTTAGTATTGGCACTCACTCGTGAACTGAGATGATGGGAAAGGGGAAAGAAATGGAGGGGATGGAGAGGAGAGGAGGGAAGGGAAAAGGGGAGAGAGAGAAAAGGGAGGGAGGAGAAAAAAGGGCGAGTAGGAGGAAAAAGAAGGGGACGGAGAAAAAGAGGTAAGGAAGGGAGAGGAAGAGAAAAGGGAAGAGGGGGAGGAGAGAGGAAAGGAGGAGGAGGAAAGGAGGAGGAGGAAAGGAAATGAGAGAGAAGGAAGAGAGAGGGAAGGGGAGGAAGGGGGGAGGAAAAAGAGAGAGGAAAGAGGAAGGGAGGAAAAAAAATAAAGAAAAAGGAGGGAGAGAGAGTAAAGGAAAGGAAGAGAAGAAGGAAAGAAGAAGGGAAGAGAGGAAAGAAGGAAGGAAGGAAAGTAGAGGAAGAAAAGAAAAAGGAAAAAGAAAAGGAAGTGGAAATATGACACAATAAAAGGAAGGAAGGAAGGAAGGACAAGAGGGAAGAAGAGAAAGAAGGGAATGGGAGAGAAAGGAAGGAGAGAAAAGAGGAAAGAGGAGGAGAGAGGAAAGAGTGGAGGAAAAGTAGGAAAAGAAGAAGAGGAAGAGAGGGAGGAAAGTAAAGAGAGGAAGAGGAAAGGAGAGGAGGAAGGGAGGGAGGGAACAGAATAGAGGAGAAACGAGATAAAAGATGATAAGTAAAAAAAGAAGAAGAAGAAGAAGAAGAAGAACAAGAACAAGAAGAAAAAGAAGAAAAAGAAGAAGAAGAAGAAGAAGAAGAAAGGAGAAGGGAGAAGAAAAGAAGGAAGAAGAGGAGAATGGAGGAAGAAAAGAGGAAGGAAAGGAGAGGGAAAGGGAGAAGGGAAGGGAGGGAGAGAGAGAGAGAAAGGGGAGGAGGACGAGGAGGAGGAGGAGGAGGAGGAAAAGAAGAGAAAAAAAGAGGAATAGGAAGAAGAGGAAAGCAGAAGAGAAGATAAAATTAGAAAAAAAAATGAAGGAAGAGAGGAGGAGGAGGAATAATAAAGAAGGAGGAGGAAGAAAAAAACGAGAAGAGGAAGAGGAGGAAGAGACCGAGAGAAGGAAATGAAGGAGGAGGAAGGGAGGAGGAGGAGGAGGAGGAGGAGGAGGAGGAGGAGGGGCGTAATGTATATGTTACGGGCGTTCTCTCTCTCTCTCAACGGAAGGAAGAAAAAAAATGCAAAAAAAAAAAGAAAAAGGGAAGGAAGGAAAGAAAAGAAAAGGAAAAAAAAGGATGGAAGGAAGGAAGGAAGGAAGGAAGGGAGGAAGGAAGGAAGGAGGGAAGGAAGGAGGGGAAAGAAAAGAAAATGGAGAGAAAAGATTAAAGAAAACAGAAAAAAAGAGAAAAAAAAAATGAGAGAGAGAGAGAGAGAGAGAGAGAGAGAGAGAGAGAGAGAGAGAGAGAGAGAGAGAGAGAGAGAGAGAGAGAGAGAGAGAGAGCGCATTACGGCGTGCAGGTAACCGTGTTATGCTAATATACTTTACCTGTCCAGGGGTGTATTGGTCACGTGGGAGGAGGAGGAGGAGGAGGAGGAGGAGGAGGAGGAGGAGGAGGAGGAAAGGGAGAAGGGAAGGGAGAGGAGATTATCTGGAAGGAGAAAAAAAAGTAGGGAGCCAGGGATAGTAAGTGCTTGTAAGGAAGGGACGGGAGGAGGAGGAGGAGGAGGAGGAGGAGGAGGAGGAGGAGGAGGAGGAGGAGGAGGAAAGGGAGAAGGGAAGGGAGAGAAGATCATTTGGAAGGAGAAAAAAAGTAGGGAGACAGGGAGAGGAAGTGCTTGTAAGGAAGGGAAGGAAGGAGGAAGGAAGAGGAAGGAGGAGGAGGAGGCGGTGGAGGAGGATGGAGGAGGAGTAAAGGGAGAAGGGAAGGGAGAGGAGATTATTTGAAAGGAGAAAAAAAAGTAGGGAGACAGGGAGAGTAAGTGCTTGTAAGGAAGGGATGGGAGGAGGAGGAGGAGGAGGAGGAGGAGGAGGAGGAAAGGGAGAAGGGAAGGGAGAGGAGATTATTTGGAAGGATAAAAAAAAGTAGGGAGACAGGGAGAGTAAGTGCTTGTAAGGAAGGGATGGGAGAAGGGAGGAAGAGGAAGGAGGAGGAGGAGGAGGAGGAGGAGGAGGAGGGAGGAGGAGTAAAGGGAGAAGGGAAGGGAGAGGAGATTATTTGGAAGGAGAAAAAAAGTAGGGAGAGAGGGAGAGTAAGTGCTTGTAAGGAAGGGAAGGAAGGAGGAAGGAAGAGGAAGGAGGAGGAGGAGGAGGAGGAGGAGGAGGAGGAGGGAGGAGGAGTAAAGGGAGAAGGGAAGGGAGAGAAGATTATTTGGAAGGAGAAAAAAAGTAGGGAGACAGGGAGAGGAAGTGCTTGTAAGGAAGGGATGGGAGGAGGAAGGAGGAGGAAGGGAAAGGAGGAGGAAGGAAGAGGAAGGGAAAGGAGGAGGAAGAGGAGGGAGGAGGAGGAGGAAAGGGAGGAGGGAAGGGAGAGGAGATTATTTGGAAGGAGAAAAAAAAGCAGGGAGAGGAAGTGTTTGTAAGGAAGGGAAGGAAGGAGGAAGGAAGAGGAAGGGAAAGTAGGAGGAAGGAAGAGGAAGGAATGGGAAGGAAGGAAAGTGAAGGGGAGGAGGAGGGAAGAAGAGGAAGGGAAAGGAGGAGGAAGGAAGAGGAAGGGAAAGGAGGAGGAAGGAAGAGGAAGGGATGGGAAGGAAGGAAAGTGAAGGGGAGGAGGAGGGAAGAAGAGGAAGGGAAAGGAGGAGGAAGGAAGATGAAGGGAAGGGAGGAGGAAGGAAGAGGAAGGAATGGGAAGGAAGGAAAGTGAAGGGGAGGAGGAGGGAAGGAAAGGGAGGAAGGAAGGGAAGGAGAGAGAGAGCCCCTTCATCTATCACAATCCCAATCCTACCCATACCCACGCCCCCAATCCTATCCCCAGACCCAGCACCATCCTCTTCCCCAGACAAGCCCCCAGACCCAGCACCTGCCTCTTCAGCTGCCACAAAACGCCTTTCCTCACTCCCCTGTGTTTCTAGCCAGCAAAATTACTACTACGAACAGTTCAGTGGCGCACAGGCAGCGTAATAGTGAAATAAGATTAGTATCTGTCAATTAAGGGGATTCCATACGAACACATCAGTATGTAATAAAAAATAATGCCGATGTATTTCTGAGTGAAACTTTTCTAAATGACACAGTGCCTGAAAACTATGCAAGAATTAAAGGTTACTCTAAGTGGTACAGAAAAGATCGATCATCACAAGGAGGCGGTGTTGCGTTGTGAGTATGACATTCCTGAAAACTTAGAAATAATCTTGTTCAAAATAATAAACAATAATGGCGCGGGTATTTTGTGTTGTGGGTGCTACAGACCTCCGGCACAAGGTCCTGCTGTGTTCCACTTTATATTAAATAACATTGATAATATTATGTCTGTAAATAAGTGAGACACACCGCCAACAATATAAACTGTTGTGAACCGGTGGCTGAACAATTAGTGAACAGGTTAGGCTTTCAGATAGGGGACACCAACCATGTTCCCTTCAGCCTAGAAACCAGTGCCGCCTTATAATGTATTGTTATAGGTACTTGGCCCTGATGTAACCAAGTGTCTGTGTAAATAAAAAAAATAAAAGAGAGAGAGAGAGAGAGAGAGAGAGAGAGAGAGAGAGAGAGAGAGAGAGAGAGAGAGAGAGAGAGAGAGAGAGAGAACAAGAAAATAAAGAATAAAGGACAAAAATAAAGAAAATGTAGAAGAAAAGATTATAAGGAATAATATATTTTAAGAAAAGAAGAGAGAGATAGAGAGAGAGAGAGAGAGAGAGAGAGAGAGAGAGAGAGAGAGAGAGAGAGAGAGAGAGAGAGAGAGAACAAGAAAATAAAGAAAAAAAGGACAAAAAATAAAGAAAATGTAGAAGAAAAAGATTAAAAGGAAGAAAATATTAGAAGAAAAGAAGAGAGAGAGAGAGAGAGAGAGAGAGAGAGAGAGAGAGAGAGAGAGAGAGAGAGAGAGAGAGAGAGAGAGAGAGAGAGAGAGAGAGAGAGAGAGAGAGAGAGATATGGGAGGTATTATTTAATGGAGGAAAACAGTAATGAATGAGAGAGAGAGAGAGAGAGAGAGAGAGAGAGAGAGAGAGAGAGAGAGAGAGAGAGAGAGAGAGAGAGAGAGAGAGAGAGAGAGAGAGAGAGAGAGAGAGAGAGAGAGAGAGAGAGAGCCGGAGGAAAAAGAGAAAAAAAGGAGGGAGGTAAAGAGAAAGGGAAAGAAAGAGAGGAAGAAAGAGAGGCAGGAGGGAAGGAAGGGAGAGAGGGAGAGAAGAGAGGAATGGAGGAAAGGGAGAGAGGAAGGAAAGAGGGAGAGAAAAAAAAGTAGGTGTCAGAGAGAGAGAGAGAGAGAGAGAGAGAGAGAATAAAACAAGTGGTTCATAAAAGGATTCGAACCCCTTAGTTTCGAGACAAGGTTCGCTGTATCGACGCTCTGGTCCGAAACACCAACTCGCGCGGCCCTGGCAGACATGTGACTCTCTCTCTCTCTCTCTCTCTCTCTCTGACTAATTTTCATCCTTGTTTTCCTCTCTCCCTTTTTCCTTCCTTCCTCTCTTCCTCCCTTCCTTCCTTCCTCCACTTCTTCCTTTCTTCCTCCTATTCTTCCTCTTCTCCTTTTCTTCTTCTCTTTCTTCCTTATTCCTCCTCCTCCTCCTTCTTCTCCTCCTCCTCTCTTCCTATCTTTACTTCATTTTCCTCTTTTCCTTCCCTTCTGTTTTCATCTTTCTCTAATTCCTCTTCCTCTTCCTCCTTTTCCTTCCTCCTCCTCCTCTTCCTCTTCTTCCTCCTCCTCCTTTTCCTCCTCCTTATTTCTTCCCATCTTTCCTCTTTCTTTTTTTTTTCCTTCCCCTCTGCTCTCCCTTTCTTCCTCCTCCTCCTCCTCCAATCTTATTTTCCTTCCTCTTTTCCTTCCTTTCATTCTCTTCTTCTTCTCTTTCCTTCCTTTTCCTTCTTCCCTTTCCCTTCCTCCCTCCTTCGTATCGGTATCGGCAAAGTGAAGAGGAGAAAGAAAGGAAGGAGAGAAAGGAAGGAAGGAAATGGAAGGAAAGGGAGAGAAAGGAGGACAGAGGAGGAGAGAGAAGAGAGTGGAGGAAGAGTAGGAGAAGGGGAGGAATGAGAGGAGGAGGAAAAGAGGGAGGAAAGTAGAAGAGAGGAAGAGGGAAGGAGAGAAGGAAGGGAGGGAGGGAACAGAATAGAGGAGAAACGAGATAAAGAAAATAATTAAGAAAAGAAGAAAAAGAAGTAGAAAAAGAGGAAAAAGGGAAAGAAAAAATATAAATGGAGGAAAAGTAAGAAAAGAAAGGGGAAGGATAAGTAGAAGAAGAGGGAAAGAAAAGGAGAGAAAAAGAAGGGAAAAGAAAGGAAGAGGAGGAAGTTGGAGGAAGGAAAGGAGAAAAGAAAGGAAGGTGGAGGAAGAAAAGAAAAAAAGAGGAAAATAAATGAAAAACAGGAAAAGAGGAAGGAAAGTAAAAGTGGAGGAGGAAGAAAGGGAGAAGAGAAGAGAGAAAAAGGAAAGCTGAAGGGAAGATGGAAGAAGTAAGGAGGAGGAGGAGGAGGAAGAGGAGGAAGAGGAGGAGGAGGAGTAAGAGGAGGAGGAGGAGGAGGAAGAGGAGGAGGAGGAAGAGGAGGGGGAAGAAGAGGAGGAGGAAGAAGAGGAAGAGGAAGAGGAGGAGGAGGAAGAGGAGGAGGAGGAAGAGGAGGAGGAGGAAGAGGAGGAGGAGGAGGAGGAGGAGGAAGAGGAGGGGGAGGAAGAGGAAAAGGAAGAGGAGCAAGAGGAGGAGAAAGAAGAGGAGGAGGAAGAAGAGGAGGAGGAAGAAGAGGAGGAGGAAGAAGAGGAAGAGGAGGAGGAGGAAGAAGAGTGCTTAGAAAGGATATACGATCTTCTATTAAACATTCAGACCGCCAACCATTAAACTTCATCTCAAATACTTCAACTAAAAAGAGGGTAAGACAGCACATACGTTTCTCAAGCCACCAATATTATAAACAGCAATGCATGTAACCAATAGCAGGGATTACCTTCAATAGCCAGTTACGCTCCCTTACGATCTTGAGGGATTACCGAAGTGCAGGATCACCGCGAGACAGCAAATTCAGGAACAGTGACTTTGAAGACTCCGCCAAGGCCACAGCACTCCGCTACACGCACTGACCCAGATACACGCGGACAGCCCCTTCCCTGCCCCGACGTTGACTCCAAATGAGGGTATTCTTAAAAATTTCGGCGCCCGGGCACACACATTTGACAAGACTTCCGTGGCAGTTTTGGGCATTTCCAGGGGTGGTTTTACGACCCTGGTGGTAGGTAAGTCACTCTTCTGTACCATGGACCGTAAAGCACACTCATTAGAATCCGATTGATACCCTTTTCGACCTTTGGAAATGACTGATGTGAGATGTAGAAACAATTGACAGACTCCAACCGTTCGGCGCCCGAGCACACACACATTTAAAAAAGACTCTCCTAGCAGCTTCGGGCATTTCCAGGGGTGGTTTTATGACCCTGGTGGTAGTTTAATGATCCTTCTATATCATGGGCCTTAAAGCACACTCATTATAACCCGATTGCTCCCCTTTTCGGCCTCTGGAAATGCTTGATGTGAGAAGGAAGCGTCTGAGTCAAACGACCTGGCAACTCTCTCGGGCGGACCAGCCACACCACCGCTCATGTCAGGTCTCGAAGCTCCTCCGTTCCTGTCTCGAATGATCCAGTTGGTGAGTCGGGAGTGTGCCATCTCCCGCTCGCTCTTAGTATTCTTGAGTAGTGGCCATTGCTGACTTCTTTTTCTTGTGAAGGTGGAGAAAATGAGAGAGAGAGAGAGAGAGAGAGAGAGAGAGAGAGAGAGAGAGAGAGAGAGACGTAAAGATGAACGAAAAAAATCAAGAAAGAAAAATGTGAGAGAAAGAGAAATTCGTAAAAGGAAACTCAGAAAATAATTAAAAAATGCCTAAAAAGTGAAGGATCTGAAAAATTTGAACTGAAAAGTCGAAAAAAAAAATCATCGCTAAGTATATGTTTGGACCAGGCGGCGTTCCTTGTTAGACTTTTATACGTTCACAGCAGCTGGGGAAAAGAACGACACCAGGGCGAGGCTTCTGGACTCGTATTCTAAAACGCCTCGGGGTCTTGTTACCACTATTCTTAAAGGCCCTAGACAAGATAAAAACAGGTTCTCATAAGTGTTTCCCACATGCATGCGGTTTAACTTGGCGGCGTTCCTTATTAGACTTTTACGTTCACAACAGCTGGGGAAAAGAACGACACCGGGGCGAGGCTTCTGGATTCGTACTCTAAAACGCTTCGGGGTCTTCTTACCACTAATTTTAAAGGCCCTAGAAAAGATAAAACAGGTTCTCATAAGAGTTTCCCACATTCATAGCGCAGAAACCTTGGAAATCTACCGCCAGGGAATTGAAACCACCCATGAAAATCCCTATAACTTCTACCACAGCCCTTTTAACTAGATGTAGATGAAAAACAGGTTCCCATAAGTGTTTCCCACATTCATGGACCAGAAACCTTGGAAATCTACCGCCAGGGGAATTGAAACCACCCATGAAAATCTCTATGACTTCTACAAGAGCCCTTTTAACTAGATGTAGATGAAAAACAGGTTCCTATAAGTGTTTCCCACATTCATGGACCAGAAACCTTGGAAATCTACCGCTGGGGAATTGAAACCACTCATGAAGATCCCTATAATTTCTACTAGAGCCCTTTTAACTAGATGTAGATGAAGATAAAAACAGGTTCCCATAAGTGTTTCCCACATTCATGGCTCAGAAACCTTGGAAATCTACCGCCAGGGGAATTGAAACCACCCATGAAAATCTCTATGACTTCTACAAGAGCCCTTTTAACTAGATGTAGATGAAGATAAAAACAAGTTCTCATAAGAGTTTTCCACATTGGCGCAGAAACCTTGGAAATCTACCGCTGGGGAATTGAAACCACTCATGAAGATCCCTATAATTTCTACCAGAGCCCTTTTAATTAGATGTACTTAAGTGTCGTAACGTTTAGGAATTTGCGCCCTGGTCGACACGTCTGCCAACACCACACGCACCTCTTATATAACTCGTTTCCACTGCACGTGTTATCCATTGCTGTGCTGCTCTCCATGTCCACGTCTCACACACACGACAGAGTTGGCAGGGTAATACTGTTCCTTGTTCCCCTCTTTACCTCCATGGTCACACTTCTTCCTTTGATAACTTTCTCCAGTGCATCTACTGCCTGTTAGCCCTTCACTGCTCTTTCCCTTACTTCAACTTTTACTCTTATAGCTCTTACTCTTATAACTCTCTCCTACGCACCCACTACCTGTCTGCCCTTCACTGTCCTTCCCTCACCTCACCCTCCTTACCTCTATCCTCACACTTCTTCCTCTCAGAACTCTCTCCAAGCACCCTCTACCTGTCTGCCCTTCACTGTTCTTTCCCTCACCTCCCCTTCCACACTCCCAAGCGAACGTAAAAACTGTCCACATGTATCTAAACTCAAGTCACCTCCTCCATTCTCTCTTCCCCAGCCTTATCCTACACGATGAGCTCTTTCAAGTTTCAGGATCGGTATTGTCAAACGCATCGCCTGTCGTTCAAGATATCAAGGTTTCCACGGACCGTTTTGTGACCCTTGTGATAGCTTTACACGGCTTCGGCATCTTTAATGGGAGTAACGCCAGGGTAGGCGGTGGCCGAACTGCTAGCGTGCTGGGCCCACATTCACCGCGTGATGGACGACGCGGGTTCGAATCCCCACGCTACCACCTCGGATTTTTCAGTCACCGCCGAGTGGCTTAAAACTGCCCACATGCTGTCCTGAAGACCACCCATCAACCCGGACTCTAGAGGAAGCCGTCCAAGCGAATCAATAACGAGTTCCGGGGGGCAGCATGAGCCAATACAAGATGGCGCCACTATAAACACTCGTCTGCGCCAGAACGGGCTGGGCCGACCATCAGGCCCCACCGCGAAGAAGATTTGGGCCGACCATCAGGCCCCACCGGGAAGGAGCCTACCGGCGCAATAGGCCGCACACGGTTTACCTTCTCTGTGGCCTTGGAAATTAGACATAATGGTAGCTCGTCACGTGTAGAATATTCCTGTAGTAAAGTCCGGACCTACATTTATCCCAGTCAGAAGAGTACACACCTGATCTTATAATCCCCTGCTAACCTAATCAACTTCTCACCCCTACAGATAAGTCCAGACCCAATCTATGCATCCCCTCCTGCTGGCTGGAGTAGGTAGGAAGACACCTACCGAACGGGCGCAAGCCACTCCCGGTGAGGTATATATGGGAGGTGAGAAGGGAGCTGAAGCCCTCCAAAGACCCTTCCCATGTCCTCACTAACCGTTTCCCTATTGTCTCACCAACACCGGAGAGTAGTTCAGCATGCTCTCTAAAGACAGATCCTCTCTTTATCCACACCACACTACATTCACACAACATATACACCTTTTCCCAAAATCAAAATTTCAAAATGGCGCGCATACACCAAGCCTCGAGTCCCTGACTGGGGACCACAAATTCCCCAGGAGGACTCCCTTCTGGTTGCCGACCCGAGAGGTGTCTTGATAACTCCTCGAACCTCTTTCTTCTCAATTTATGCAACATTCGCGGTCTTCGCTCTAATTTTCATTCTGTGGAACATCATCTCTCCTCCTCTAAACCTCACCTTCTCTTCCTTACCGAAACACAGGTTTCTGAGGCTACTGACAGCAATCTCTACTCTGTTCCCTCCTACTATCTCTATCCTAAATTTCAATCCAAAGCTGGATGTTGCGCCTACGTGCGCAACGACATCACTTGCTCTCGTGCCCACGACCTTTACTCTTCTGAATTTTCCACCATCTGGTTAAGACTTCACTGTCATTCTATTACTAAATACATCTGTGCTGTTTATCTCTCACCTAACTCTACCAACTATGTAAAATTCTTTGACTATTTGAATTCTAAAGTGGAGCACATCTTGACCCACTCTCCCTTCGCTGAAATCTCCATCCTAGGAGATTTCAATGTTCACCACCAGCTTTGGCTTTCATCCTCTTTCACTGACCATCCTGGTGAACAAGCCTACAACTTTGCTATCCTCAACGACCTAGAGCAGTTGGTCCAGCACCCTACACGTATTCCCAACCGTCTTGGAGATCGGCCCAACATTCTAGACCTCTTCCTTACCTCAAACCCTTCTGCTTATTCTGTCAAACTGTTCTCAGCGTTTGGCTCCTCCGATCACAATCTTATTTCTGCATCCTGTCCTATCGCTCCTGGACAGCCTCTGGACCCACCGAAGAGGCGATGCTTCTGGCATTTTGCTTCAGCTCGGTGGGACGACCTGAGGATGTACTTTTCCGATTTCCCGTGGAATGATTATTGCTTCCAGGATAGAGACCCCTCTGTGCGTGCTCAGCGCATCACAGAGGTGATTGTCTCTGGAATGGAGGCATACATTCCTCGTGCTTTCTACTCCTCACGCAAAAAAGCCTTGGTTTAATCACGCTTGTTCTCGTGCTGTCAATGATAGAGAGGTAGCTCACAAAAGGTACCAGAGCCTTCAAACTAATGCTAATTATGAACTTTACATTTCTGCCCGAAATCGTGCCAAATCTATTCTCCGACTAACCAAAAATTCTTTCATTAATAGAAAATGTCAAAACCTTGCTTTCTCTAACTCTTCCCGTGACTTCTGGCATCTAGCAAAAAAGATCTCCTCCAACTTCAGTTCTTCAACTTTCCCTCCACTCATCAGTCCTGACGGCAACACTGCCGTCTCATCTATCTCTAAGGCTGAACTCTTCTCTCAAACTTTTTCTAAAAACTCCACTCTGGACGATTCTGGGCATATTCCTCCTACTCATCCCCCCTCTGACTCCTTTATGCCTGTTATAAAGATTCTTCAAAATGATGTTTTCTATGCCCTCTGGCCTCAATCCTCAGAAGGCTTATGGACCTGATGGTGTGCCTCCTATTGTCCTTAAAAACTGTGCCTCCGTGCTGTCACCCTGCCTGGTCAAACTCTTTCGCCTCTGCCTGTCAACATCTACCTTTCCTTCTTGCTGGAAGTATGCCTTCATACAGCCTGTACCTAAGAAGGGTGACCGCTCCAATCCCTCAAACTACCGTCCTATTGCTTTACTTTCTTGTCTATCTAAAGCTTTTGAATCAATCCTTAACCGGAAGATTCAAAAGCACCTTCCACTTCTGACCTTCTATCTGATCGCCAGTATGGGTTCCGGGGGCGTTCTACTGGTGATCTCCTAGCCTTCTTAACTGACTCTTGGTCATCTCTCTTAGCCGTTTCGGTGAAACTTTTGCTATTGCGCTGTACATATCAAAAGCTTTTGATAGGGTCTGGCACAAATCTTTGCTTTCAAAACTACCCTCCTACGGTTTCTATCCTTCTCTCTGTACCTTTATCTCCAGTTTCCTTTCTGACCGTTCTATTTCTGCCGTGGTAGACGGTCACTGTTCTTCTCCTAAATCTATTAACAGTGGTGTCCCACAGGGTTCTGTCCTATCTCCCACTCTTTTTCTGTTGGTCATTGATGATCTTCTTTCCAAAACGAACTGTCCTATCCATTCCTACGCCGATGATTCCACTCTGCATTATTCAACTTCTTTTAATAGAAGACCCACCCTTCAGGAACTTAACGACTCAAGGCTGGAGACTGCAGAACGCTTAGCCTCAGACCTTACTATTATTTCCGATTGTGGCAAGAAGAACCTGGTGTCCTTCAACGCCTAAAACACACAGTTTCTCCACCTATCCACTGACACAATATTCCAAAAAACTATCCCATATTCTTTGACAACACCCAGCTATCACCTTCCTCAACACTAAACATTCTCGGTCTATCCTTAACTCAAAATCTCAACTGGAAACTTCATATCTCATCTCTTACTAAATCAGCTTCCTCGAGGCTGGGCGTTTTGTACCGTCTCCGCCAGTTCTTCTCCCCTGCACAGTTGCTGTCCATATACAGGGGCCTTGTCTGCCCTCGTATGGAGTATGCATCTCATGTGTAGGGGGGCTCCACTCACACAGCTCTTCTGGACAGAGTGGAGGCTAAGGCTCTTCGTCTCATCAGCTCTCCTCCTCATACTGATAGTCTTCTACCTCTTAAATTCCGCCGCAATGTTGCCTCTCTTTCTATCTTCTATGGATATTTCCACGCTGACTGCTATTCTGATCTTGCTAACTGCTTGCCTCCCCCTCCCGGCCTCTGCTGCACTCGACTTTCTACTCATGCTCATCCCTATACTGTCCAAACCCCTTATGCAAGAGTTAACCAGCATCTTCACTCTTTCATCCCTCACGCTGGTAAACTCTGGAACAATCTTCCTTCATCTGTATTTCCTCCTGCCTACGACTTAAACTCTTTCAAGAGGAGGGTATCAGGACACCTCTCCTCCCAAAACTGACCTATCTTTCGGCCACCTCTTTGGATTCTTTTTAGGAGCAGTGAGTAGCGGGCTTTTTTTTTTCATTAATGTTTGCTTTTTGTGTGCCCTTGAACTGTCTCCTTTGCTGTAGAAAAAAAAAAAAAAAAAAACAGTCCTAAGTTACATTCACGTCCCCTACAGAGAAGTTCGGACCCCATAGTGACCCTGGGGGACCTTGAAACGTACACGCACTATGGTTTCCGTGTAGCGGTGGAGAATGTGTAGAACAATCGCCTGGGTTTTAAGAATGGATCCAGGTTACAACAATCGCCTGGTCCCTGAATACTCCGATCTCAAACCCACTTTCTGAATCCTTCTTTCCTAATCCTCCTTTCTCCTTTGGCTTATGCTATACGAAAAAGTGTTAAGGCAAATTATAGAGCACTCAAACCTCTTATGACAACGGCAGCTATTCCAAAATGAACGTCGCGTGATGAAAAGTTAACGTAAACAAAAAACGAAAAATGAAAAACAACGAAAAAAATGACTTAGAGAGTTACTTATAAGGGTGACGATTAGCTACTTTGCATTCCATTGGTTAAGTTTTCCTTCCTTCCTTCATATTCCTGTTTATTAATCCATCTCTCTCTTCCTGTCTTCCCTTCTCCTCTTCCTATCTTCCTCCTCTTCCCCTTCGTGCTTCTTCTTCCCCTTCCTCCTCTGCATTCTTCCCTACTTTTCCCTTCCTCTATTCCTTCCTTGCCTCTCCTCCTCCTCTTCCCTTAAATGCCTTCCATACCTCCTCCTTTTCCTCCTCTTCCTCCCATGTCCCTTTTCTCTCCATTTACTTCCCTTGGGTTACGTAGACAGTAGAGAAAAAAAGAGGAAGAGGAGGAGGAGGAGGAGGAGGAGGAGGAGGGGATAAGTAAACATCAACAGAACCACTTGTTATGTGTGTGTATGAGAGAGAGAGAGAGAGAGAGAGAGAGAGAGAGAGAGAGAGAGAGAGAGAGAGAGAGAGAGAGAGAGAGAGAGAGAGAGAGAGAGAGAGAGAGAGAGAGAGAGAGAGAGAGAGAGAGAGAGAGAGAGAGAGATTAATCAGTCGAACGCGAGATTAATGATAGTGACGATGATAACAATAATAATAATAATAATAATAATAATAATAATAATAATAGGAAGAAGAAGAAGAACAAAAAGAAGGAGAAAAACTACAAAAGCTACTGCTACTACTACTACTATTACTACTACTACCAGTACTACTACCACTACTAATACTACTACTATTACTATTACTATTACAAATACTACTACTACTACTACTACTATTATTACTACTACTACTACTATTACCACTACTACTACAAAAACAACAGCTAAATCAATAACTACCATTTTACACACACACACACACACACACACACACACACACACACACACACACACACACGCAAACAAACACACGCAAATAAGTCCAAGCATTTTTCATCCAGTAAATCTTTTTTAAACATTTCGAATCCTCTTTTTTTATAATTTTATTGCTACTCTTATTATTATTATTACTATTTTTTTTCACGTCCTTTCGGTCACTGCCTTCACTCCTTTCACAAATTATTCATACTTTTTTTCTCTTTTTTTATTTTATTTATTTTTTTATTTTTTTTATTTTTTTTGGCCCGTGCAGTAAATTCTCTCTCTTTTATAATTTATTTCTTTTTTGTTTACAATGTTTCAATCAAAGGTGCAGGTGTGTGTGTGTGTGTGTGTGTGTGTGTGTGTGTGTGTGTGTGTGTGTGTGTGTGTGTGTGTGTGTAATAGAGAGAGAGAGAGAGAGAGAGAGAGAGAGAGAGAGAGAGAGAGAGAGAGAGAGAGAGAGAGAGATTGGTATATTTGGTAAAAGTGATAAAAGTGATGTCCTCTCTCTCTCTCTTTTGATTCTTGTATGCAAACAAAATAAATAAAACAGTTACTGTTTGAATGAGAGAGAGAGAGAGAGAGAGAGAGAGAGAGAGAGAGAGAGAGAGAGAGAGAGAGAGAGAGAGAGAGAGAGAGAGAGAGAGAGAGAGAGAGAGAGAGAGAAGGTACCTAACGTCTCAAGCCTTGAATATTAGTGTGATTAATGTGTCAAGTTATCACACACACACACACACACACACAGCAAGGACAAGTGTTGAGTGTATGTGTGTGTGTGTGTGTGTGTGTGTGTGTCATTCTCTTTCCCTTCCCTTGTTTCATCAGTCTCTCTCTCTCGTACACACATTTTCATTTCTCTCTGCCCTTCCCTTCTCTATTTCATTTATTAGTCTCCATAGCTATTGATACGCATTCTCTCTCTCTCTCTCTCTCTCTAAACATGAAAGATCAATAGATTACCATGAGAGAGAGAGAGAGAGAGAGAGAGAGAGAGAGAGAGAGAGAGAGAGAGAGAAGGAGAGAAGGAGAGAAAACGGAGAGGTAAACAAACCTCGGTGAGTGATGGTTCTCTCTTCGGATTGGAAAAAGGCTAACGTGACACCGATTTTTAAGAAAGGAGACAAAAAAATACCAGGTAATTTCAGACCCATTAGTCTAACTTCAGTTGTAGGTAAGCTACTTGAGAGCATAATTAGAGACAAAATTGTGAGTTACCTTGAAAGCCACTCATTAATTGGGGATTCACAACATGGCTTCCATAACAAAAGATCCTGCCTATCAAACCTGTTAACCTTTTATAACGACCTCTTCTCAGTTTATGACGTAACCAAATCACTGGACGTAGTCTATCTTGATATACAGAAAGCATTTGATAAAGTCCCACATCATAAATTACTTTACAAATTAAAGCAAATAGGTATTGACGGTCAAGTAAACCAATGGATCGCGAATTGGTTGAACAACAGACAACAAAGAGTGGTGATTGACGGATTTAACTCAGAGTGGGCACCGGTCACTAGTGGCGTCCTTCAGGGCTCGGTTCTTGGCCCAGTGCTCTTCATTATTTACATCAACGATGTGGATGTTGGACTCAATAATCGCATTAGTAAATTTGCAGACGACACAAAGATTGGTAATTCGGTTCTCACTGACGAAGACAGGCAAAGCCTCCAAGAGAATTTGCACAAAATTTCAGCTTGGTCGGATAAATGGGAGATGCCCTTTAACGTAGACAAGTGCCAGGTCCTTCAAGTTGGAACAAAGAATAAGAAGTTCGATTACGAAATGCACGGCGTTAAACTCACAAGCGTTCAATGCGTTAATACTGAATAGCCAAACTGTATCAAGTATGCTATTAATCTCGAATACTGGTAAGCATACGAAAAGTACCGTAGATTATCCAACTCCCATAATCAACAAACACGAAACTTGTGAGTATCTCGCTGTAGCAGGTTCTAATACAATACACGAGAACCTAATAAACGTCGCAAGACCGTAAAGCTTGTATTTTGAAGTGGATGGTTTTTCACTCTTGTACTGTTTTTTTTATATATATATATATATATATATATATATATATATATATATATATATATATATATATATATATATATATATATATATATATATATATATATATATATATATATATTTTTTCTTTACGTTATATGGTGGAGAGTTTTTCTTTCACTTTTTCAGACACGTGGTGGACCGAATCCAAACATATCCAAACGTCCAGCACGTCACAAAACCCCAAAGCATACAGAAAATAAGTACTGACACGCTCGCCGAGGCAATGAATACAATACGCAAATAAAATAGATGATCGCAAACAAGCTGACGGGTCACTTACAAAGAATACACGGCAATACTCACAAACCAATCCCGACGGGCAGACCTACGCTCACAATCCAGTTAATTAAGGACCTGGGGGTCAAAATCGCGTCAGACCACAAATTCTCACAGAAATGCGTCGATGCAACAAATAAAGCGAACAGAATGCTGGGCTTCAGTATAATAAACTTTTTATTCAAGAATAAAGATGTAATACTTTCGCTCTACAATAATTTAGTCAGACCTCACTTGGAATATGCGGTACAGTTTTGGTCTCCCCACCATGCAAAGGACATTGCTAAATTAGAAGGTGTTCAGCGTCGGGCAACAAAAATGATCCCTTCCTTGTGCAACAAATCTTACGAAGAAAGACTTTCCACCCTTAACATGTTCTCTCTTGAGAAACGTCGCCTCCGAGGAAAACTGATCGAATGTTTTAAAATAGTACTTAATGGTTTCACGAATGTAGACAGATCAACACTGTTTATGATCGATGACACTTTGCCCACGAGGAACAATGGCAAAAAACTCAAATGTAGACAAGCAAATTCAGACTGCACCAAATTTTTCTTCATCAACGTTGTACTGCGAGAATGGAATAAGCTCCCACCGTCAGTGGTCCAGTGTAACACGATTGACTCCTTTAAAAACAAGCTCGACCGTCACTTCCATCAACTTAATAATATCAACTAGAGTAGAAAAGCAACGTTGTGGAGCCTTCTGATTAATGTAGAATCAATTAAGTATAAGGACAGACCACCTAGTCTGGACCATGGGGTTTGTGTGGTCTGATTTTCTATGTAAGTCTATGTAAATCTCTCTCTCTCTCTCTCTCTCTCTCTCTCTCTCTCTCTCTCTCTCTCTCTCTCTCTCTCTCTCTCTCTCTTAAGGAGGTGTCAAGGCATGGCGTGTGAGTGGCTGCCATCGGACCAATCAGGGAGCCCGTTACATCGACTCCCTTGAGACAGACAACCAATTAGAATGTGTTTAATTCCTGCTGCTGGGAAATTGAGAGAGAGAGAGAGAGAGAGAGAGAGAGAGAGAGAGAGAGAGAGAGAGAGAGAGAGAGAGAGAGAGAGAGAGATAGAGAGAGAGAGAGAGAGAGAGAGAGAGAGAGAGAGAGAGAGAGAGAGAGAGAGAGAGAGAGAGAGAGAGAGAGAGAGAGAGAGAGAGAGAGAGAGAGAGAGAGAGAGAGAGAGAGAGAGAGAGAGAGAGAGAGAGAGAGAGAGAATCCTGACATACCATCACTAAACGGAGTAGGATTCAACTGCTCTTCAAAAACGAGAACTCAAGAGAGAAAAAGAAAAACAAAGAAATATAAAGAAGACAACAACATAACCAAAACAAACTCCAAGAAAAAGACAAATGGAGGGTTCAAGACAATTATTACATCGATGATATTAACGCAGAAAATACCACAAATGAATTAAAGGGGAGAGAGAGAGAGAGAGAGAGAGAGAGAGAGAGAGAGAGAGAGAGAGAGAGAGAGAGAGAGAGAGAGAGAGAGAGAGAGAGAGAGAGAGAGAGAGAGAGAGAGAGAGAGAGAGAGAGAGAGAGAGAGAGAGAGAGAGAGAGAGAGAGAGAGAGAGAGAGAGAGAGAGAGAGAGAGAGAGAGGAACAAAAAATCTATATAAACGTAGATAGAAAGAAAAAAAAATAAAGGAGAAATTGAGAGAGGAAAGAAAAATCGAAAAAAAACATGAAGAAATAAACCGAAAAAGAAGAAAAAAGAAGTGAAGGAAAATCAATGAAAACAAAACAAAAAAAAAAGAAAAAAAAAAAGAAGAGGAATTGAATGAAAGGAAAAAAAGGAAAATAATGATTGGAAGAAAAAAGGACAAGAATAACAAAAGGAAGAGAGAGAGAGAGAGAGAGAGAGAGAGAGAGAGAGAGAGAGAGAGAGAGAGAGAGAGAGAGAGAGAGAGAGAGAGAGAGAGAGAGAGAGAGAGAGAGAGAGAGAGAGAGAGAGAGAGAGAGAGAGAGAGAGAGAAGAGAGCCAGTCTCTTCGCCGAGAAGATGAAGGTGGATAACCCCGGACAGACACCGCCACATCTGGAACAGCAGTGCGAGGAGACTGTCACGAATGTGGAGGTGACACAGGTGTTGGTCGAGCGCCTGCTGCGAGGGCTGGACACCCAGAAGGCGACCGGCCCCGATGACCTCGGCCCGCACCTGTTGAAGCAGTGTGCCCACGAGTTGGCTGCCCCTCTCACCACAGTCTTCTCTGCCTGCCTCCGGGAAAACACCTGGCCATCGGCGTGGAAAGAGGCTCGGATGGTTCCCGTCCACAAGAGGAGCTCCAGGTCTGACCCCAAAAACTACCGGCCCATCTCCTTGCTGTCTATGGTGGGGAAAGTGTTCGAGAGGGTCGTGGCAGACGTAGTCTGTCGCCACCTCAAGGACAACTACCTCCTCTCGGACCAACAGTATGGGTTCAGACCTGGCCGGTCCACCTCCGATCTGCTGATGCTCCTCACCAAGAACTGGCAGGACGCCCTTGACGACGGCCTGGACACTGTCGTGGTAGCCCTGGACATAGCGGGTGCCTTTGACAGGGTGTGGCACGGAGGTCTCCTTGAAAAACTCCGTGCTAAGGGCATTCAAGGCGATCTCCTTCAGCTCCTGGGAGACTACCTTCAAGGAAGGACCCTCCAGGTTGTCGTCAACGGGCAGACGTCCGTCTCCATGCCAGTGGAGGCATCAGTGCCACAGGGCTCAGTGCTAGGGCCAGTTCTGTGGAACATATATGTGGACGACCTTCTCCGGCAGCTGCCAGCAGTCTCAGCTTTCGCTAATGACTGCACTCTCTCCTGCACCTACCCCCGACAAGACTGTGGGCGAGCTGCTGACGAGGTCAATCAGCAGCTGAAGGTGCTACAGGAGTGGGGTGCCCGCTGGCAGGTGACCTTTGCCCCAGAGAAGACCCAGGCAATGGTGGTCTCTCGATCCCCCACTGCCGGGCCAGCAGTGGAATAAGAATAAGAATAAGAACTTTATTTCCATTGTTACAATGGTTATTCTTTTACATGAGACTTACGCTTACGAGAACATTAAAATGAAGTTAATACACAAAAGAAAACACCTATATTAAAATTGAGTTAAACAACATTCGTGAGTTATAAGGTAAAAAGTATTAAACAAAAAGCTAAAACGTTATCATCATAAAAGGTTAAAGTATACTTTAAAGTGTTATGATCAGAGTATGAGTAAGAATGTAGTCAGACAATATAACATAAAATGGCGAGGCAGTCAGAGTGAAAGTGTAAAAAAAGTCGATTGATCTAAAACAGTGGAACATGTCATGTAATATTCACAATTCAAATTGTTTGTTGAAAAGATGTATCTTCAGACGTGTTTTAAAAGTGTTAAGGCAGGAAGTATTTTTTACGTTGTTAGGAAAGCTGTTCCATAGTGTGGGTCCGGCAACTTGGAGGGACTTGGTGCCCAAGTTAGTGCTGCACATGGGGACGTAGAGCTGTTCAGATTGCCTCGTGCTGACATTGTGGTTGTGCCTCTCGCCCACTGTTGGCAGTGGGAACGCCCAATTAGGAACTTTTTTATTAATGAGTTTGTAGATAATTACTCCGATTTCAAAAGTATGTTTCTGTTTTATTTTGAGCCAGCCAAGTTCTCTGATAAATGGAGTAGTGTGTTCACTCCTGGGAGCTCCTCCAAGTGCTACCTTTGCTGCAAAATTTTGTAGTTTTTGCACGCGATGTATTTGAGAAGCATTAGTAGCTCCCCAGATACTGATCCCATAATTAATTATACTCATGACTAATGATTGAATGACAGAAATTCTTGTTGTTTTATTAAAGTGTTCCCTTATTCTATTAACGTGCATAATTGTTGCGTATACTTTTTTGCTCATCTCGGAGATATGTGCATCAAACAATAAGTGGCTGTCAAAGTAAACGCCCAGGTTCTTAAGAGATGAACTGGGAGTGATAACGTTCCCGTCCACCTGCATGTGAGTGTCGGGAGGAATCTGTGAGAGGAGCCGCCTTGTTCCAATGAACATGCACTGCGTCTTTTGTGCATTTAACAGTAGACCAATCTTATTAAAGTATTGTTTTGCAAGTTTAACAGTTTCTTCTCCTTTACGTATTATGTTGTTAAGATCATCTATGTAACCACTGTGAATTTATAACTGTGAATGTTACAGTTAAAATCTCCGAGTACGTAAAATGGCTTATTGCGCAGGCGGACATAGTTAAAGATATCAACAATCTAGTCAAAATAAGGTGCGTTGGCGTGTGGGTGACGGTACAGGCAACCAATTATAATGGAAGGTAATTTCCGACACTGCACGGTGAGCCACAAGTCCTCAGCCCCCTCTGCTTTCTCAGTATTTACATCAATAGGAGTTACATTTAAAGTGTTCGTTACGTAAATACATACACCTCCTCCTCTTCCTTTGTCGTGTCTAAATACGTTGTAGTCAGGTATAGTAATGTACTCGTCTAGAACATCTTGAGTGAGCCATGTTTCAGTCACACATAAAATATCAGGTTTGCGCTCGTTCATTAAAAGACAAACCTCATCCATATTCGCTAAAAGACTCTGCGCATTAATATGATCAATGATCAGCTAAGCTTTGGTGGCGTCCCCCTCCCACTTCAGGAATCCGTCAAGATTCTGGGAGTGGAAGTGGATCGAGGGCTACGGTTTGACAGCCACATCAAACACATTGCCCAAAAGGCCTCCCACAGAGTCTCCTGCCTGCGAAGGGTGGCCAGCTTCCTCGACAAAAAAGGGAGGCTGTTGCTCTACAAGGCCCAGATACGGCCTTACCTGGAATACGCTGCCCTCTCTTGGATGTCGTGTGCTGCCTCGCACAGCGGGAGACTCGACGCCATCCAGAGACGGGCACTGCGACTGGTGGATGCGGCAGACCCCCCAACCGGGCAGGAAACTCTCAGCTCCGTCGACTCCTTGGAACACCGCAGGGACGTAGCTGCTCTTGTGGTGTTTCACAAGGCACAAGTGCAGGGAGTGCCACATCTGGTGGGCTTACGCCAACCTCCGAGAGTCACCACGCGGGACACGAGAACGGTGCTATCCCGTGGTGACGCAGTGGAGGTGCCGTGTTCCCGTACCAGCCAGCACCAGCGCACCTTTTCGGGAAGAGTCTGCCGGATGTGGAACATGTTCACGGCCTGTGTACCAAACATCCGGGAGATGAACACCCAAAAAATAAAACTGTCGGCCCACCACTGGAGGGGCTCACTCCCCACTCCACTGACACTCGTGGTGGAGCAGTGACACGAGCGTAGTGTGCAGTGCGTTCACATATATTCTGTATTGTATGTTTTTTTTTATAGTATATATATTTTTTATAGTTTATGTAGTTATTTTTTATACAGATTTTATTCTTCCCTCTGAATAGGCAGCACACGACAGTGCACCTTTGGGTATGTAAATAGTATACATGTGCCTATGTTTAAATAAAAAAAGAGAGAGAGAGAGAGAGAGAGAGAGAGAGAGAGAGAGAGAGAGAGAGAGTACTAAAAAATGGAAGGAAGGAGGAAAGGAAGATGGGAAGAAGAAGAGGAGGAGGAAGAGGAAGGACACAACAGATGGAGGAAAAAAATGCGGACAAAACAGGTGGAGGAAAAGTGCGGACACAACAGATGGAGGAAAAAATGCGAACACAACAGATGGAGGAAAAAATGCGGACACAATAGATGGAGGAAAGAATGCGGACAAACAGATGGACAAAAAGTAACAGCCTGGGAATTAGATATGGTCAAGACTCACAATACAGGACTCCTCAGAGGTCAAATACAGCTCCAGAGGTCATTCCACAGCCAAAGAAAAACTCATATCAAAGCCACTACAGGTCACACAAGGCGCAGGGGTCACACAAGCTACACATAGGTCAAATGCAGCTCCAGAGATCATTCACAATACAGGAACGAGAACAAAAGTCAGACAGGAGAAGTGGCAGATTGGGAGACAGTGACAGACAGGACACATAAGGTAGGAAAAGAGGAAGAGAGATGAACAGAACTTGACAGCCTGGGAAATGGACACAGTCAGGACACATATAGAAGAAAGGGATCCATAGATAGATAGAAGGAGTGACAGACAGGACACATGCAGGTTAGGAGAAAGGACAGGATAATAACAGTCATTAAAAGTCCTAATGGGATTGCGTTTGACAGATTGTGAATATATATTGTAAAGAAAATGAGGAATTGAATTATAATGGAAACTGGATAACAGAAGAAAGAAAGAAAGAAGGAAAATGTTTGGGAGTGTGATGAAGATGAGGAGGAGGAGGAGGAGGAGGAGGAGGAGGAGGAGGAGGAGGAGGAGGAGGAGGAGGAGGAGGAGGAGGAGGAGGATGCAGCAGAAAAGAAAAAAAATGAAAACATGAAAAAAATAAATGTAAATGAAAAAAAAATAGAACACGAAAGATTCAACAAACATCATAATTAAATACAACACACACACACACACACACACACACACACACACACACACACACACACACACACACACACACACACACACTGATGAAATGTTTTAAATATGTATCTCGCTACAAAAAAATATTATGTAAACGTAGACTTTCATGTATGTATGTTATGTATGTATGTATGTATGTATGTATGTGTGTGTATGTATGATTAAATTATGTGTCCGTGTAAGTACGTATGTATGTATGTATGTATGTATATATGTGTGATTCAGAGGACTTTTAACTTAGCAAAACACACACACACACACACACACACACACACACACACACACACACACACACACACACACACACACACACACACACAAGAAGAGAACGAATGGAATGGAGAGAAAAGTTGAACCTATCCACTCGACACAATCTTCCAAACACCTATCCCCTATTCTTCGACAACACTCAGCTATCACCATCTTCAACACTAAACATCCTCGGTCTATCCTTAGCTCAAAATCTCAAGTGGAAACTTCACATCTCTCTTACTAAATCAGCTTCCTCGAGGTTGGGCGTTCTGTATCGTCTCCGCCAGTTCTTCTCCCCCGCACAGTTGCTATCCATATACAGGGGCCTTGTCCGCCCTCGTATGGAGTATGCATCTCACATGTGGGGGGGCTCCACTCACACAGCTCTTCTGGACAGAGTGGAGTCTAAGGCTCTTCGTCTCATCAGCTTTCCTCCTCTTACTGACAGCCTTCTACCTCTTAAATTCCGCCGCCATGCTGCATCTCTTTCTATCTTCTATCTATATTTTTATGGTGACTGCTCTTCTGAACTTGCTAACTGCATGCCTCCCCCCCTCCCACGGCCCCGCTGCACGCGACTTTCTACTCATGCTCATCCCTATACTGTCCAAACCCCTTATGCAAGAGTTAACCAGCATCTC
The DNA here is from genome assembly GCF_024679095.1 of Eriocheir sinensis. NCBI lineage: Eukaryota > Metazoa > Arthropoda > Malacostraca > Decapoda > Varunidae > Eriocheir > Eriocheir sinensis. Next base: position 4,436,025 of record NC_066572.1, read on the forward strand.
CATTCTTTCATCCCCTTCGCTGGTGAACTCTGGAACAGTCTTCCTTCGTCTGTATTTCCTCCTGCCTATGACTTGACCTCTTTCAAGAAGTGTATCAAGACACCTCTCCACCCGAAATTGACCTCTCCTTTGACTAATCTATACTTATAACTATATGAGAGCAACAGTTAGCGGGCTATTTTTTACATCTTCTTTTTGTTGCCCTTGAATTGCTCTCTGTGCTGTAACAAAAAAAAGACAGACAGGCAGACAGACAGACAGACAAACTAACTGACATTGAAAAATATATGAACACAATTATAAAAGGAACAAATTTAACTGCGTCTGTGAATGAAATATATATTGCATGAGGGGAGAGAGAGAGAGAGAGAGAGAGAGAGAGAGCAGATAGACAGAGAGACAGGGCAGATACATAATAATAAAGTTCAAATGAAAAGAGAGAAAAAAAAGAAATAATGAATAGAGGAATGAATAAAACGAGAGAGAGAGAGAGAGAGAGAGAGAGAGAGAGAGAGAGAGAGAGAGAGAGAGAGAGAGAGAGAGAGAGAGAGAGAGAGAGAGAGAGAGAGAGAGAGAGAGAGAGAGAGAGAGAGAGAGAGAGAGAGAGAGAGAGAGAGAGAGAGAGAGAGAGAGAGAGAGAGAGAGAGAGAGAACGAGAGAACACTTTGGGGCATCAATAAATCCGGGTTACATAGACAGATGGACATCGAAACTCACTCCCTGCATCGCCCGTCCACAACACGACCCGACAATAACACCACAACACCCCCAGCACCCTACACTGTTATTTCCGACTCGCACAACGGATGAGGAGGCAGGGAGGGGAGGGTGGAGTGTGTGTGTGTGTGTGTGTGTGTGTGTGTGTGTGTGTGTGTGTGTGTGTGTGTGTGTGTGTGTGTGATTTTGTCTGTCTAATGGTGTTTTTCTGTTTTAACTTGTCTGTCTGTCTGTCTGTTTGTCCGTGAGCCTATATTTCTATCGATTTATCTGTCATACTGTCTCTCTGTCAGTGTCTTTTTGTCTGTCTGTCTTTCTGTAATCTTATCTGTTTGCCCATCACTATCTGTCTGGCTATCTTTTTATCACTAAGTTTCTGTCTTACTCTGTCTTTTTCGTACCGTAGAGGAAGCAGAGAAAGGCAATATGAAGAGCAAAAAACAACAAATCATTTCTCTATAAATCTGACAAACGGTCTCAAAGGTATAAGCAATTTAGGTTGGACATGTGCCTTGATCCTTTCCTCTTAGAACATTCAGGTCGAAGAGAGAACAGTTTAACCCGGCCACTGCAATTGGCACGGATTTGGCCTTCACTGGTAGCCTGGTAACATATACTCCCAGGTCTCTCTCTGGCTCTGTGGTGGATAGTGGAGTGTTTCCCATGTGGTATTGGTGTGCTGGATATCTCCTCCCAAGGTGCAGGACTTTACATTTTTCTTCATTGAATTGTAGCAACCACTGTTCCATTCTTGTAGCTTGGTGATGTCTTCTTGTAGGAAATCCGCAGTCAAGGGGTCAAGAACACACCGGCGGGTCACATTCCCCGGCAGACAAACACACTAATTTGACAAGGCTTTCGTAGAAGTTTTGGGCATTTCCAGTGGCAGTTTTATGACCCTTCTGAAAACTGAGGAAGCAACTCAAGGCCAAAAACAAAACAAAACAAAACAAAAAGATCCGCTAGTCGCCGCTACTGTAAAGAAAAAAGAAAGTGGCCAAAAGGAGAGGACAATTTTGGATGGAAAGATGTCTTAAAACCCAGTAGCAGTGAGGATCATGTTTTTTAATGGTCCCCCCAAGCGAGAAAAATGAGAAAAAATCACCCCTCACACAAACCATTTTATAATATATATCAAAGCATTTGTGATCAGATTATGTATCATCTATTTTGGGGGGTTTATATCATGGCACAAATTTGGCCCGTCGCTGCTACACGGTAAAGCCACAAATTTGGCCCGTCGCTGCTACACGGTAAAGCCACAAATTTGGCCCGTCGCTGCTACACGGTAAAGCCACAAATGTGGCCCGTCGCTGCTACACGGTAAAGCCACAAATTTGGCCCGTCGCTGCTACACGGTAAAGCCACAAATTTGGATCATCGCTGCTACACGATAAAGCCACAAATTTGGCCCGTCGCTGCTACACGGTAAAGCCACAAATTTGGCCCGTCGCTGCTACACGGTAAAGCCACAAATTTGGCCCGTCGCTGCTACACGGTAAAGCCACAAATTTGGCCCGTCGCTGCTACACGATAAAGCCACAAATTTGGCCCGTCGCTGCTACACGGTAAAGCCACAAATTTGGCCCGTCGCTGCTACACGGTAAAGCCACAAATTTGGATCATCGCTGCTACACGGTAAAACTTCCCTCAACTTAACTTTTCCATTTTAACTTTTCAACGCTTCCTCTGTGCCTTGAGCCTTAAAATCACTCATTAGAGTCCGACTGATCTCATTTTTCGGCCTTTGCGGATACTTCATAAGAAGGGAAGAAGCGTCAGACAATATCAATCACAGTTGTTCCATTCTTGGTCCCTGTTTTCAAGCAGTTCGCGCAAGACGTCACACCGCTCTGCTGCAAGGACTAACTCTAGGCTCCTTGCTTCCCCTGTCTTTAACCCCTTGGATGCGAATTTCCTACAAGAAGACCTCACCAAGCTACAGGAATGGAACAAAAAGTGGCTGCTACAATTCAATGAAGTAAAAATGTAAAGTCATGCACCGTGGGAGGGGATATCCAGCACACCAATACCACATGGGAAACTGTCCACTATCCACCACAGAGGCAGAGAAAGACCTGGGACTATATTTTTTGTTATGTTACCAGGCTACCAGTGAAGGGATATCCAGCACACCAATACCACATGGGAAACTCTCCACTATCCACCACAGAGGCAGAGAAAGACCTGGGACTATATATTTTATTATGTTACCAGGCTACCAGTGAAGGCCAAATCCGGGCCTGTCGCAGCGGAGGGGTTAACATGCATTCTATTCAAAACACACGAGTTATCCCTTTAATTTTCGTTTTCTCTATGGATACCCAAGAGCCTGGAGGTAAATTTTTAGAAGCATAAATAGGAACCGTGTTATCATCCTGGAGACGGATTCATCAAACCATTTAAAAGTACAAAAGTATCAGGACACCTCTCCACCCGAAATTGACCTCTATTTTGTCCACTCTTAACTTTTATCTTTTTATGAGTGGCGATTAGGGGGCTTTTATTTTCCTCAACACTTTTTTTTATGCCCTTGAGCTTCTTCCTTGCCTGTAAAAATAAAAAGACCTGTCGTTGGTAAGTCCTTTGGAAAATTTGTCCCCTACGACCGATGCTTGTGTTGAGGCGGCTCCGATGACAGTGAATGAAGTGCTGGCCTGGTCTTGTCACCTCATTCATTGCCACTGGAGTCGCCTCAAGATCAAGAGCGTTCCTAATGGATGGAGTTACCAGAAGACTTACCAACAACAGGTCTCGGAAGTGGCTTAATGAATCCTGCCCCTGTACGTGGGACTGTGGATTCTTAGGCTGGTTGGAAGCGCAGGGAATACTGACGAAGATGGTTGTTGGAGAGTTTACTAGTGAGCGTGGTTGAAAAATGAAGATATGGGTTGTAGTTTTGCATCAGAGGAAGCAGCGCCAGACAAAAAACATCACAAAACAAAAAAAGTCCGCTAGTCGCCGCTCCTGTAAAGAATAAAAATAAAAGTTGCCAAAAACAAAGGACAATTTCGGATGGAGAGATGTCTTGATACTTCCCTCAACTCAACTTTTCCATCACAAAATCAGGCAGTATAGGGATGAGCTAGAGTAGAAGGTCGTGAAGCGGGGCCGTGGGAGGGGGGAAGGCTTGCAGTTGGCAAATTCAAAAGAGCAGTCAGAGTGAAAATATCGGTAGAAGATAGACAGAGGAGCAACAGGGCGGAGGAAGAGGAAGAAGACTGTCAGTAAAAGGAGGGGAGCTGATGAGACGAAAAGCCTTTGGCCGGTATCAGATGGAGGGGAGGCGGTGGCCGAGTGGTCAGTGTGCGGGCGTGGTGAACCCGAGGACCCAGGTTCGAGCAGCGCTGCCAAATTATCGTACTCATCGCATTGCATTTTCGCAGTTTCTGACCAATAACGAATGCAAAAAACAAACAAACAAACATCAATAAATAGGAGTTTTCACGCTAACTTCAATTTTCTATCGTCATATGTGTAGGTACGAGAGTTTGAGGCTTAAAAGTAATAAAGACGATGTGATGAATACGATAATCTGGCAACGCTGGGTTCGAATCACACCGATGCACGCTGAAAATTTCCTACCAAAGATGAGTGGCGGAAGACGACCCACATGCTGCCCAGACCTTCAATCAACCGTGTCTTCAACGAATTCGTTCAAGAGGAGCACCGGGGGGCAGCATGGGCCAGGTAAGAGTCACACATCACGGCAGACACTATAAATAAGATTCGCCTGCGCCACCAACGGGCTGGGGTCGTCCAAGATAACCCTCAAGAGAGCCAACAAGCGCTACAGGCAGCTCCTAGAAAAGTCAACAACAGGCGTAGGAGTGAAGTTTTTGCCTCAGAGGGAAGATTACTCACAACCACTCTCCTAATTCCTATGGTTGCTCGCAAAGTCGAAGCTATACTCCTAAATTAACTCCTAATTCGCGTGAGAAGTAGAAATAGCCCAACAGGTCTTTAGCAGCTATTGAGTAAAGATTTGACAATATAAACAAGCACAACGGCGGGAATGGCAGCACCTACAGGGAATCTTTTTTGTATTGGGGGTGACTTGAATGGATATAGGAACTCTACTGGTGGAAAGATAGAGATTAAAGAGGGCACGGGGAGGGAAGGGGAGGGAGGCTGCGTGCAGTATGATAACATGGGTGGCAGTGCTCGGCAGCGTCAGGCTCTCTCACACTGCCTGACACCATGGCCTAGTCCAGCAAAACTCGAATTATAAGCTAGAAAATAACATAAATGATAAAACTGATTGATTGGGGTATGCCACCATGGCCTAGTCCAGCAAAACTCGAATTATAAGCTGGAAAATAACATAAATGATAAAACTGATTGATTGGGGTATGCCACCATGGCCTAGTCCAGCAAAACTCGAATTATAAGCTGAAAAATAACATAAATGATAAAACTGATTGATTGGGGTATGTCTTCATGGCGCCGAACAACAAATTAATATGAAATAAGTTAAATAGCCTCCAAAAGAGTTGCTAAAGAATGGGCGCAATTACAGTTTGAAATACACTACTCAAGGTTGCACGCTGCAGAGTGCTTAAACCTTGGTAGCATTTCTGAATGGGCCAGGAGGAACTTTGTGTCCTTCAATCCCTCAAAAACTCAATTTCTCCACCTGTCAATTCCATACAATCTTCCATGCACCTATACCCTACTCTTCGACAACGCTCCCCTGGCCCCTTACTCAGAACTTAACTCGACCTATCCTTAACTCAAAATCCTAACTGGACACTGGAAGGGAGAATGAGTCAAGATATGTTCCACTTTGGAATTAAAACAGAGAAAGAATTTTACTTGGTAGAGTTTGGCGAGAGATAAACACCTCAGACGTATTTAGTGTTAGACTGACAACTGCGTCTTAGCTAGATGGCGGAAAATTCTGAAGAATCTAGGTTGTGGGCACGAGAGAAAATTATGTACGATTGCTATAGAATTCAGGGACTCCCAGACGCCCGAGGTGACTATTTCAGAAGTTTGAGTTTTTCCTGGAGATTTACTCGTATGTAGCAACCCGTCGGGCGCCGTGAACCAAAAACTAAAAGAATAAAAGCAAGATGAAGAAGGACAGAAGCTTCGGGAGTGGCCAGTGAAAAGAGAACGACGAAGCTGAAGGTGAAGATAAAGACCAATAATGATATATTTCAACATACACAAGACAGCTACCGGGGACAGGAGAGAGGAAGCTGAAGAACTGAGATGAGAACTTCACATCTACTGGAAACTCCACATCTCCTCTCTTACTAAATCAGCTTCCTCGAGGTTGGGCGTTCTGTATCGTCTCCGCCAGTTCTTCTCCCCCGCACAAATGCTTTCCATATATAGAGGCCTTGTCCGCTCTCGTATGGAGTATGCACCTTACATGTGGGGGACTCTACTTACACAGCTCTCTTGGACAGAGTGGAGTCTAAGGCTTTTCGTCTCATCAGCTCTCCTCCTCTTACTGACAGCCTTCTACCTCTTAAATTCCGCCGCCATGTTGCTTCTCTTTCTATCTTCTATCTATATTTTCATGCTGACTGCTCTTCTGAACTTGCTAACTGCATGCCTCCCCCCCCTCCCGCGGCCCCGCTGCACACGACTTTCTACTCATGCTCATCCCTGTACTGTCCAAACCCCTTATGCAAGAGTTAACCAGCATCTCCATTCTTTCATCCCCTTCACTGGTAAACTCTGGAACAGTCTTCCTTCGTCTGTATTTCTTCCTGCCTATGACTTGACCTCTTTCAAGAAGAGTGTATCAAGACACCTCTCCACCCGAAATTGACCTCTCTTTTGGCTACTCTTTACTTTTTACTTTTGTGGGAGCGGCGAGTAGCGGGCTTTTTTTTGTACTCTTTTTGTTGCCCTTGAGCCGCATCCTTTGATGTAAAAAAATAGGTGGACGATAGACCTATCCCTTCGAGAGCAGGAGAGAATAAATAAGAAATGAAGTGAGAAAAAGAGCAGGAGCGATGAGTATTAATGAGGTGGTTTATTTATGTGGTTACAAGATGAGGAGTATATAAAAGAGCCTGGAGGATGAAGAAGCTCGGGAGGGAGACAAATCACTATAGAAAGATGGACTTGAGGATGAGTTGCAGAGAATGAGACCAAGGAAGGAAGATACGATGGAAAAAAATAATTGAAGTGGACTCGTAAACAACTTCAACCCAAGACAATACGGAGACGAGGAAAGACCCTGCCAGGCAACCAACACGTCAGACTCAAACAAAACAAAATCATCTATATAGTATACTGAAAAGGTTATAATCTAGTTTCTGCACGTGGTTTCCCTGTCTGCCTCGACCTTTGCAATTCCTGGTTTGACACTAAGGTTGGTATTATAAGCCTATTTCACTTCTAACATCAACTATTTCTAAAGGTCAAAATGGGAGGCAATTGAGTTCTAATGTGTGTTTCTTTAGGTTCACGGTACTGAAGAAGGGACAAACTACCATCAGGTCATAAAAACTACTCCTGGAAATGCCCAATCGTCCTAGGAAAGCCTTGTCAAATAGGTGAACTTGAGCGACAAAATGTTTAGTTATACGCCCCTAATACTTTTGTTAACCTTCTGGCACGGTGGTTCGGGGGGCAGGATGAGCCAAGCAAGAAAAGCGACACTATAAACACTTCTCTGCGATACTAACGAGTTGGGGCCATCATAAAAAAAAGCCTACCGTTGCCTTAAAGCTAAAAGTAAAAAAAATAAAATCAATGCAGTATGACCGGCCTAAATCAACGTCTTCCTTAACCTTGGCCTTTCCAATAAGAGTGAAGGAGTGTAAAATCTGGAATGACTAATAAACTGTAGGAATGACTGTTAAATGAATCCTCTTACTAACTTAACTGACTCGTGTGTGTGTGTGTGTGTGTGTGTGTGTGTGTGTGTGTGTGTGTGTGTGTGTGTGTGTGTGTGTGTGTGTGTGTGTGTGTGTGTGTGTGTGTGTGCGTGTGTGTGTGTGTGTGTGCGTGTGTGTGTGTAATCAAGTGGGCCTAAAAAATGAAAAGTTGAGTTAAAAATATGTAAAATTCATATCTGTTGAGAGAGAGAGAGAGAGAGAGAGAGATATGCGCGTCAAACTTTATCTATAACGGAAGGGTATGAAGCAGAACTACTGGTAAAAAGAGGAAGAGGAGGAAATGGAGGAAGAAAACTAGAAAAATGGTGATGATGGGAGGAGGAGGAGGAGGAGGAGGCAGGGAGGAGGAAGAAGGCAGGAAGACCCACTGACACGTAAGCACAGAAGCATGAAAGAGCAGGCAACATGAACCTCTCTGACGAACAAGAACTCTTAATGCTCGAGGGATTTTATTTACATCAAGGGAGACAGCTCAAGGGCAATAAATAGAAACAATAACAACAGACACACTAAACGCTGCTCCGGACAAAATAAAAGAGAGAGGTCAAACGAGGTAAAATTCGGGTGGAAAAAGAGGTCAAAAGAGGTCATAAAAGGTCAAATTCGGGTGGAAAAGAGGCCAAAAGAGGTCATATTCGGGTGGAAAAAGAGGCCCAAAGAGGTCATATTCGGGTGGAAAAAGAGGCCAAAAGAGGTCATATTCGGGTGGAAAAAGAGGCCAAAAGAGGTCATATTCGGGTGGAAAAAGAGGCCCAAAGAGGTCATATTCGGGTGGAAAAAGAGGCCAAAAGAGGTCAAATTCGGGTGGAAAAAGAGGTCCAAAGAGGTCAAATTCGGGTGGAAAAAGAGGTCAAAAGAGGTCAAATTTGGGTGGAAAAAGGTCAAAAAAGGTCAAATTCGGGTGGAAAAAGAGGTCAAGAGGTCAAATTCAAGTGGAAAAAGAGGTCAAAAGGTCAAATTCGGGTGGAAAAAGAGGTCAAAAGAGGTCAAATTCGGGTGGAAAAAGAGGTCAAAAAAGGTCAAATTCAAGTGGAAAAAGAGGTCAAAAGGTCAAATTCGGGTGGAAAAAGAGGTCAAAAGAGGTCAAAGTCGGGTGTTAAAAGAGGTCAAGAGGTCAAATTCAAGTGGAAAAAGAGGTCAAAGCGAGGTCAAATTCAGGTGGAGGGGTGTCTTGATACTCGCCTCTTAAATGTGTTAAAGTCGTAGGCAGGAGGAAATACAGATAAAGGAAGGCTGTCCCGGAGTTTACCAGCGGAAGGGATGAAAGAATGATGATGCTGGTTAACTCTTGCATAAAGGATGTGGATTGACCTTGTTCTGCGTACTAGCGGGAAAGTTTACATTATGCCTCTCGAATACCACGTTGCTATTCCCTAAAATCTTGCAATGACTCTCCTTATTCTCGTAAAATATCGAATTCCACTTGTCATTCCCCTTAAAAGATTATATTCCCTTTTGTACTCTCTCGTAAAGTGTCGTATCTTACTTGCTATTTCCCAAAGATTACTCTCATTTTCTTTCTTTTCATAAACTGTCAAATTAGACTTGTCATCACCCAAAAATATTAAGTTCTCTTTTATATTCGTAAACTCTCGAATTCCAAAACTCTCAAAATGATTACACGTAGTTCTCTTTTCTTTTTTATAACTATTAAATTAGACTTGTCATCACTCAAAAATATTAAGTTCTCTTTTATATTCGTAAACTCTCTGACTTCACTTGCTAATCTCAAAACTATCACACTTACGTCTTTTTTCTTTTTATAAACTGTCAAATTACACTTCTTATACCCCAAAGATTACTCTCATTTTCTGTTCTTCTCAAAAACTGTCAAATTAGACTTGTTATCATTCAAAATTATTACATTCTTTTTTGTATTCGTAAACTCTCTAATTCCACTTGCTAATCTCAAAACTATCACACTTACTTCTTTTTCTTCTCATAAACTCTCAAATTACACTTCTTATACCAGCAAAAGATCACAGTTATTTTCGTTCTTTCCATAAACTGTCAAATTAGACTTGCTATCACTCAAAAACATCAAGTTCTCTTTTGTATTCGTAAAATCTGGAATTCCACTCGCTATTTTCAAAATTATTACACTTGCTTTTTTTTCATTTTTATAAACTGTTAAATTACACTTATCATCATTCAAAAATATCAAGTTCTATTTTGTATTCGTAAACTCTCGAATTTCACTTGCTATACTCAAAACTATCACACTTCTTTCTTCTTTTGTATAAACTGTCAAATCTTATTCTATTTTCTTCTCATACGCTGTCAATTGAAGTTATTAGTCCCAAAACGGCTAAAATGATTCTCTTTTCTTTTCATTAAATATCGAATACCACTTGTAATTCTCTAAAGGATCACACTTAATTCTCCTGTCATACACTATAACTACACTTATTACCCCATAAATATTTCAATGATTCTCTCTTGCTCTCCTAAACTCTCGAATCCCACTTGCAACCACCCAAAAAGATTAGATTCTCCTTTCTCCTCCTAAACGTATATATCTGTGAATGCACTTACCAAACAGACGTCGCTGGAACATGGGTCTTTCTTGAGGTGAAATCTGGGGCATTGGGTATAGATGCGCGTGGCCCCGGTGCAACACTTCGTCACAACGGTCCTTGAGCCTGTGGTGGAAATAGCCGGTGAGATAAAACATAATATTAGGAGTAAATTAATGATCCAGGTGTAATGTAGGTCTTTGTCCACCTGTCAACTTCGTGTACCTGTTGGTGTATCTGTTAAGGGTCTATTACACGGGGCAAATTTTCGGAGGATCTTCAGTCAAACCACGATTTCCGCTGGCGTGGTTCTCATATTTCCGTGGTTTTCTGACGTGTCCACGATCTTCCAAAGCTACGGTAGATTTCAAAGAAGGACAAATGAGAACCACGCCAGCGGGAATCGTGGTTTGACTGAAGATCCACGGAAAAATTTGCCCAGTGTAACAGCCCCTTAGGTGTCCGATTGTGTCTGTCTGTCTGTCTGTTGGTTTGTTTATGAGGATTTCGTTATAAGGAAATGGCTTTCTGGATATCTGAATTGTATGGTTGTCTGTCTCTGTCTGTCTGTCTATCTCCAAATGTCTGTCTACTGTCTCTGTCTACCTCCCTTTATTTCTTTCATGTTTGCCTTTCTGTCTGTCTGTCAAGTTATCTTTCCAGTCTGTCAGTGCTGTTTCCTTTCCTCTTTATCTCCCCTTCCTTCCTTCCTCCTTCCCTCCCTCTCTCCTCCTCCTCCTCCTACTCCTTTCCGCTTTCCACTCCCTTTCTTTTCTCTTCCCTTCCTCTCTCTCTCTCTCTCTCTCTCTCTCTCTCTCTCTCTCTCTCTCTCTCTCTCTCTCTCTCTCTCTCTCTCTCTCTCTCTCTAACCTTCCTTCCTTCTTCTTTTCCCATCATCATCATCATCATCATCTCTCTCTCTCTCTCTCTCTCTCTCTCTCTCTCTCTCTCTCTCTCTCTCTCTCTCTCTCTCTCTCTCTCTCTCTCTCTCTCTCTCTCTCTCTCTCTCTCTCTCTCTCTCTCCGGATTTTGTTTCTTTGTCCGCCCTCGCCTCTCCTTCCTTCCTCCCCTCCTGCTCCTTCCTTCCTCCATAATTACCGCCCCTTAATAATACAGAGCAGGTAGTGAAAAAAATAATCGTGGTACAGCAAGAGTTTGAAATAATAGACAAAAAGATGGAAAGGGAAGGGTTGATGAAAAGGCTGATGGTGGGGTAGTAATAGTAGTAGTAGTAGTAATAGTAGTAGTAATAGTAGTAGTAGTAGTAGTAGTAGTAGTAGTAGTAGTAGTAGTAGTAGTACACACACACACACACACACACACACACACACACACACACACACACACACACACACTCACACACACAGACTGATATGATTTTCTAACTGTCTGATAATCTGAATGAAAGACTTTTTAACTAACTGACTGTCAAGCCGATCTACTGATTTACTGACTGACTGACTGACCGATGGATTGACTGAATGACTGACCAATGGATTGACTGACTGCCCGGCAATAAGTTAGTCAGCTAGTCCTACTTATGATTGGCTGACTGACTGGTTGATTGACTGACTGAATAACTGACTGACTGAGGGACTTACTGGCTGGCTAACTGACTGACTGACTGACTACCTGACTACCTGACTGACTGACTGGCTGACTGACTGACTGACTGGTTGACTGACTGACTACCTGACTACCTGACTGACTAACTGACTGACTACCTGACTACCTGACTGACTGACTGACTGACTGACTGACTGACTGACTGGTTGACTGACTGACTACCTGACTACCTGACTGACTGACTGACTGGTTGACTACCTGACTACCTGACTGACTGACTGACTGACTGGCTGACTGACTGACTGACCAAACCAAATGAGTAAAAAAGAAAGAAAATATATAAGCAGAAAATGAGGAAACCATAATAACAAACGATTAGTAAAGAAAGAGAAATTTAAAAGAAGGAAGAGGAAAGATGAAATAAAAAATAAATAGAAAGAAAAAGGGAAATTAAAAAGGAGGAGAGAAGTAAAGCAAACACGCGATGGGAAACATGTCAATAGTAAAAAAAAAAAAAAAAGTAAATAAAAACAACGAAGCAAAACCCAAACAAGTCAAACTCTTTAATTGCAAACACGTAAATAAACTTGACTGGGACTTGACTTCACCTCCTCCTCCTCCTCCTCCTCCTCTTCCTCTTCTTCCTCCTCCTCCTCTTCCTCTTCTTCCTCCTCCTCTTCTTCCTCCTCCTCCTTCTGCTTTTCCTCTCTTCTTAATCTCTCTTTTCCTTTTTCCTTCTCTCTCTCTCTCTCTCTCTCTCTCTCTCTCTCTCTCTCTCTCTCTCTCTCTCTCTCTCTCTCTCTCTCTCTCTCTCTCTCTCTCTCTCTCTCTCTCTCTCTCTCTCTCCATCATATTCAATAAATCTTTAACAGCTGGAAAAGTTCTTGCGGGATTGAAACTTGCAAATGTCACACCAATTTTCAAAAGGGGACAAGTCTCATCCTGGAAACTATCGACCAATTAGCCTGACATCTATTGTTTGTAAGTTAATGGAGACTATCATTCGCGACAATATGGTGAAATTCTTCGAAAATAATATAATAAATAATTCATAACATGGCTTCCGTAGTAAACGTTCGTGTTTGACTAACACTTGATTTTTCACTATATTTTGAGGTGTTCGATGAAAGCAGATCAGTAGATATCATATATCTGGATTTTCAAAAGCATTTGATAAGGTCCCCACCAGCGATTGCTCAGCAAACTACTGGCGCACGGTATCTCGGGTAACATTCACAATTGGCTTGCGGACTGGCTCTCTGAGCGGAAACAGAGAGTAGTTCTAAACGGTGTTACATCTAACTGGCTCGATGTCAAAAGCGGCGTACCTCAAGGATCAGTGATTGGCACAATGCTCTTCTTAATTTATGTTAATGATATCGATGATGGGCTCACTTGCAAAGTATCAAAATTTGCTGATGACCCAAAAATTGCACGTAAAGTAACTGCGATACTCGACGAAGAAGCTTTACAATCAGATATAGATCGACTTGCACGTTGGGCCAATCAATGGCAAATGAAATTTAACGTTGAGAAATGTAAAGTGTTGCACATCGGACAAAATAACAATCGCGTTCGGTACGTAATGAATGGCCAACAACTTTCTGCAGTAAGTAAAGAAAAGGATCTTGGAATCACTATATCAAGCGATTTAAAGCCCGGTCAGCATTGTTCAGAGGTAGTTAAAACTGCAAATAAATTGGTTGGCTTCATCGGACGAGTCTTTAATAATAAATCGGAAAAAGTAATATTAAAACTGTATAATTCGTTGGTTCGACCCCGTCTAGAGTACTGTGTACAGTTTTGGTCTCCCTACTACAGAAAAGACATAGAAAAGTTGGAACGGGTCCAACGAAGAGTAACAAAGATGATTCCTAGGTTGAGAAATTTGTCATATGAACAAATTTATTCAGCCTATCAAAACGAAGAATGCGAGGCGATCTAATAGAAGTGTTTAAAATGTTCAAAGGATTCAGTGATATTAATGCTGAAGATTACTTTACAATTGATCGATCAAATAGAACAAGAAGAAATCACAATTTGAAGATAAGTGGTAAAAGATTCTCGTCGCACGAAGCTAAACACTTCTTCTTCAATCGAGTTGTTAATGTTTGGAGCTCTCTACCTTGTGATGTCGTTGATAGTACAACAGTTACGGCCTTCAAGAATAGATTAGACAAGTGTTTTGAATCCAACCAGCAACTAAGATATTACTCATTGTCGTAATAACGTTAAGTTCTTTCGAATACTGGTGTCCTTTTATCGCCCGGTTAGTGGTAGCAGTAATGGTAGTTCTTTCCTCTTTCCTACATAAATTCCATGCAGTTTTTCCATGCTGCATGGTTCTTTTTCCTTTCCTGCCAGCTTTGGCTGGAGGGATGGGGAGGAGCCTTCGCCTTTGCTGTCCTTCATCTTCCACCTTTGATTAGATAGTTAGTGTAGCTTGTCACAAACAACCTCGTAAGGACCAGCAGGTCTGCTGTTGTTTGTTCTTCCTTTGTGTTCCTTTGTGTTCTCTCTCTCTCTCTCTCTCTCTCTCTCTCTCTCTCTCTCTCTCTCTCTCTCTCTCTCTCTCTCTCTCTCTCTCTCTCTCTCTCTCTCTCTCTCTCTCTCTCTCTCTCTCTCTCTCTCTCTCTCTCTCTCTCTCTCTCTCTCTCTCTCTCTCTCTCTCTCTCTCTCTCTCTCTCTCTCTCTCTCTCTCTCTCTCTCTCTTCCTTTACTTTCTTCTTTCTCTTCTTTTTCTTCCTTCTCCTCTTACAGTTCCTCCCTTCCTTTCTCTCCCTTTCCTTCCCTTTCTTCCTCTCTCTTTCCTCCCCTTTACTTTATCTCCCTCCTTCCTCCTCCTCCTCCTCCCTTTTCTTACCTTCCTTTCCTTCCTCCCTTCCCTTTCCCTCCCTTCCTCCTCCCTTGTCGTACCTTCCTTTCCTTCCTCTCTTCCCTTTCCCTCCCTTCCTCCTCCCGTTTCTTACCTTCCTTTCCTTCCTCCCTTCCTCCTCCCGTTTCTTACCTTCCTTTCCTTCCTCCCTTCCCTTTCCCTCCCTTCCTCCTCCCGTTTCTTACCTTCCTTTCCTTCCTCCCTTCCCTTTCCCTCCCTTCCTCCTCCCGTTTCTTACCTTCCTTTCCTTCCTCCCTTCCCTTTCCCTCCCTTTTCTTACCTTCCTTTCCTTCCTCCCTTGCCTTTGCCTCCCTTCCTCCTCCCGTTTCTTACCTTCCTTTCCTTCCTGCCTTCCCTTTCCCTCCCTTCCTCCTCCCTTTTCTTACCTTCCTTTCCTTCCTCCCTTCCCTTTCCCTCCCTTCCTTCTCCCTTTTCTTACCTTCCTTTCCTTCCTCCCTTCCCTTTCCCTCCCTTTTCTATCTTCCTTTCCTTCCTCCCTTCCCTTTCCCTCCCTTCCTTCTCCCTTTTCTTACCTTCCTTTCCTTCCTCCCTTCCCTTTCCTTCCCTTCCTTCTCCCTTTTCTTACCTTCCTTTCCTTCCCTTCCTGCCTTCCTTTCCCTCCTTTTCTTACCTTCCTTTCCTTCCTCCTTCCCTTTCCCTCCTTCCTCCTCCTTTTCTTATCTTCCTTTCCTTCCTTTCCTTCCTGCCTTCCCTTTCCCTCCCTTCCTCCTCCCTTTTCTTACCTTCCTTTCCTTCCTCCCTTCCCTTTCCCTCCCTTCCTCCTCCCTTTTCTTATCTTCCTTTCCTTCCTCCCTTCCCTTTCCCTCCCTTTTCTTACCTTCCTTTCCTTCCTGCCTTCCTTTCCTCCTTCCTTCTCCCTTTTCTTACCTTCCTTTCCTTCCTGCCTTCCCTTTCCCTCCCTTCCTTCTCCCTTTTCTTACCTTCCTTTCCTTCCTGCCTTCCCTTTCCCTCCCTTTTCTTACCTTCCTTTCCTTCCTGCCTTCCCTTTCCCTCCCTTCCTCCTCCCTTTTCTTACATTCATTTCATACATCCCTTCCCTTTACTTACCTTCCTTCTCCCTTTTCTTACCTTCCTTTCCTTCCTGCCTTCCCTTTCCCTCCCTTTTCTTACCTTCCTTTCCTTCCTCCCTTCCTTCTCCCTTTTCTTATCTTCCTTTCCTTCCTCCCTTCCCTTTCCCTCCCTTCCTTCTCCCTTTTCTTACCTTCCTTTCCTTCCTCCCTTCCCTTTCCCTCCCTTCCTCCTCCCTTTTCTTACCTCCCTTTCCTTATCTACTCTATCCTCCCTCCACTTCCTCTTCCTCCTTCTCCCTCTCCCCCCTTCCTCCTCCTCCTCCTCCGTCTGCCTCTCCCCATAAAGTTTTCTCCTCCACCTTTTCCTCCACTTCGCAATTTGGAGAGAAGGAGAGAAAGTTTGATTTATTGAAGTTGTTGTTGTTGTTGTTGTTATTGTTGTTGTTTTTGTTGTACTGGATTTACTAATATTTTTTTTTCTTTTTCTATTTTTTTATTTCTTTTCTTGTTTCTTCTTTTTTTCTTTCTTGTTTTCCTCCTTTTCTTTTTTTCTTCTTTTCCTTTCTTTTCTCCTTTTTTTCCTTTTTTTTTCTTTTTTTCTTTTCTTTTCTTTTTCTTTCTTTTTTTCTTTTTTTCTTTCCTTTTCTTTTCTTTTTTCCTTTTTTCCTTTTTTGCTTTTTTTTCCTTTTTTCTTTTTCTCTTTTTCTTCTTTTCTTCTTTTTCTTCTTTTTTTGCCTTTTTTCTGTTTTCTTTCATTTTCTTTTCTCCGTTTTCTTCTTTTTCTATCTTTTTTCTTGTTTTTTTCTTGTTTCATTTTCTTCTCTTTTTCTTTTCCATCTTTTTCATTTTCTTTCTTCTTTTTTTTCGTTTTCTCTTCTCCGTATTTCTTCCTCTTTCTCTCCATTTCCTTCCCTCCTTTTCCCTTCCTCCTCCTTCCCTTCTCTCCTTTGTTTTCTCTCCTCCTTCCTCCCTCTCTCTCTCTCTCTCTCCTTCCCTCCCCTCTTCCTTTTCTCTCCAAATTTCTCCTCTGCATCTTTCCTCCACTTTCCTCTCTCTCCCTCTCCCTTCTCGTTTTTATCTCCCTTCTTATTTTCCCTCCATTTTCTTCCTTACCTTCCATACATTCATATATGTATGCTCTCTCTCTCTCTCTCTCTCTCTCTCTCTCTCTCTCTCTCTCTCTCTCTCTCTCTCTCTCTCTCTCTCTCTCTCTCTCTCTGCGTATTTTTTCTTATCTTTCTTTCTTTCCTACTTCCTCTTTATTTTCTTATACATCTTTTTTTTCTTAGACAGGAGAAAGAAAGGGGGAGTGAAATTATATGAGGTTGTTATCTTAATGGTTGTTGTTGTTGTTGTTGTTGTTGTTGGTGGTGGTGGTGGTTCGTATGATCATAACACACACACACACACACACACACACACACACACACACACACACACACACACACACACACACACACACACACACACACACACACACACACACACACACACACACACACACACACACACACACACACACACACAACCAATCACCGTCAAGGCTGCCAATTTGCTCCACCAATAGAATCCTTCAAGAGGAGGAGGAGGAAGAGGAGGAGGAGGAGGAGGAGGAGGAGGAGGAGGAGGAGAATATGATGATTTAAAGAAGATATTTATGGATGAAATGTAGTAGTAGTAGTAGTAGTAGTAGCAGTAGCAGTAGCAGTAGAAGTAGTAGTAGTAGTAGTAGTAGTAGTAGTAGCAGCATTTATGTAGTAGTAAAAAAAAAGTAGTAGTAGTAGTAGAAGTAGTAGTAGTAGTAGTAGTAGTAGTAGTAGTAGTAGTAGTAGTAATAAGGACAGAAGTAACGAAATAACGGTCGATTCGATTTTTAAATAAGTTGACGGTATCCGCACTTACCACTTCTTAAGGAAGGCTGTTACAGTGGCGGATGACTCGCTTTGAAAAGAAACACCTTCCATTGTCTGTGCCACATCGCCTCACTCGAACAGGCACAGCATACCGATATTTCTAGCTCTTGGGTTGGTCTGTAGCTCAAAAAACATGTAGCCACTATTTCTGGACCCAAAGTATATGACCTTACACTTTTCCAAGCTGAAGAACATTTGCCGCTTTTCAGGCCACTGGATTATTTGGTCAAGGTGTCTTTGGATCAGTTAACAAACGCCTGTCGTGAGGGCCATTCCACCCACATTGGTGTTCTCAGCAAATTTCGATGAGGATGATTTCAGTTGCTTCTAGATCGTTGGTGTATAGGATAAAGAGAAGGGGTCCCAACACTGACCCCTGCGGTACTTCACTAGTTACGGGAAGCCACCGGGAACCCTGACCTTTAAGTAACACTCGTTGTTTTCTGCCGGTGAGCCAATCTCTTATCCACGTGATCAGATTGGCTACAAGAAGGAGGAGGAGGAAGCGGAAGAAGAGGAGGAAGAAGAGCAGGAAGAGAAGTCGGAGTAGGAGGAAGCTCTTCTGATCCCTTACACTGACGTATTAATAGAGATAATCATCATATGTGTGTGTGTGTGTGTGTGTGTGTGATGATTATAAGAACCACCACAGTCACCAATACCAACAGCAACAACACTCAATCAATCAGTGGGGCCGTACGTCGGGGGGTGCATTGCCTGACCCACCTTACGATAACAACAACAATAACAACCAAGAAAATGATAAATCTTATATAGTTTAATAGATTGATAAATAGATAGAGACAATAATAGATGCAGACGAACAGATAGGCAGATAGATAAATCGACATATAAATAGATAGTTACATTGATAATTTGAAATATAGACAAACAAATATGCAAATACAGACAGACAGATGGATAGAGAGATACGAATAAAGTGACTGACAGAAAATAATGAACGCAAAGAGCTTGAAACAATGAGCGCACACACACACACACACACACACACACACACACACACACACACACACACACAACGGAAGAGGGTGACAAGATAAAAGTAAAACACAAAAAGAGGAAAAAAAGAGAAAAGAAAGAAAGAAAGAAAGAAAGAAAGAAAGAAGCAAAAGGCAATGCAGGGTGAGAATACGGAGAGAGAGAGAGAGAGAGAGAGAGAGAGAATTGTAAAAGGAATGGCATATCTTGTGAACTTTTAAATAAACAAGGAATACAAAATCTCTCTCTCTCTCTCTCTCTCTCTCTCTCTCTCTCTCTCTCTCTCTCTCTCTCTCTCTCTCTCTCTCTCTCTCTCTCTCTCACCTGGACGTCCAATTAGGCTGTCTGCTCACCTGTGGAGGCAACAGTGTCATGCTAATTAATGCCTCGTCTTATGCTTGCTAACTACCTGTCAATGGCCTAAAAGAGGGGGGAGGGGGAGGGGAGGGAGGGGAAGGAGGAGGTAGTGAAGAAGATTAACAAGATGGGAAAAGAGCGTAGATGAGAGTGAGAGATTTATATTGATTAACAAAGACATTCAGACCACACAGACCCCATGGTACACACTAGGTGGTCTGTCCTTAAACCGAAGTGATTTTATATTTATCAGATAGCTCCAAAACTTTGCATTTCCACTGAAGTAAATATTTAGTTGAAGGAAGTGTCGATCGAGCTTGTTTTTAATGGAGTCAGTCGTGTTACACTGGACCGCTGAAGGTGGGAGCTTATTCCATTCTTGCACTACAACGTTAGTGAAAAATTTGGTGCAGTCTGAATTTTCTTGTCTACATTTAAGTTTTGTGCCATTATTTCTCGTTCGCAAAGTGTCATCGATCATAAACAGTTTTGATTTGTCCAAATTCGATCAGTTTTCCTCGGAGGCGACGTTTCTCAAGAGAGAACATGTTAAGGGTGGAAAGCCTTTCTTCGTAGGATTTGTTGCGCAAGGAAGGGATCATTTTTCTTGCCCGACGCTGAACACCTTCTAATTTAGCAATGTCCTTTGTATGGTGGGGAGACCAAAACTGTACCGCATATTCCAAGTGGGGTCTGACTAATCTATTGTAGAGCGGAACTATTACATCTTTATTCTTGAATAAAAAGTTTCTTTTAATGAAGCCCAACATTCTGTTCGCTTTATTTGCTGCATCGATGCATTGATGTGAGAATTTGAGGTTTGACGCGATTTTGACCCCCAAGTCCTTGACGCATTGAACGCTTGTGAGTTTAACGCCGCGCATTTCGTAATCGAACTTATTTTTTGTTCCAACTTGAAGGACCTGTCACTTGTCTACGTTAAAGGGCATCTCCCATTTATCCGACCAAGCTGAAATTTTGTGCAAATCCTCTTGGAGGCTTTGCCTGTCTTCGTCAGTGAGAACCGAGTTACCAATCTTTGTGTCGTCTGCAAATTTACTAATGCGATTATTGAGTCCAACATCCACTTCGTTGATGTAAATAATGAAGAGCACTAGGCCAAGAACCGAGCCCTGAGGGACGCCACTAGTGACCGGCGCCCACTCTGAGTTAAATCCGTCAATCACAACTCTTTGTTGTCTGTTGCTCAACCAATTCGCGATCCATTGGTTTACTTGACCGTCAATGCCTATTTGCTTTAATTTATAAAGTAATTTATGATGTGGGACTTTATCAAACGCTTTCTGGAAATCAAGATAGACTACGTCCAATGATTTGGTTACGTCATAAACTGAGAAGAGGTCGTTATAAAAGGTCAGTAGGTTTGACAGGCAGGATCTTTTGTTACGGAAGCCATGTTGTGAATCCCCAATTAATGAGTGGCTTTCGAGGTAACTCACAATTTTGTCTCTAATTATGCTCTCGAGTAGCTTACCTACAATTGAAGTTAGTTACCTGGTATTTTTTTGTCTCCTTTCTTAAAAATCGGTGTCACGTTAGCATTTTTCCAATCCGAAGGGACGATGCCTTGTCGGAAGGACATATTGAATACGGTATATATATATATATATATATATATATATATATATATATATATATATATATATATATATATATATATATATATATATATATAGAGATAGATAGAGAGAGAGAGAGAGAGATTCAGTTCATTAAGAATATCGCGGAATAATCTCGGATAATTTTGTCAGCGAATGGCCACAAGAAGAAGAAGAAGAAGAAGAAGAAGAAGAAGAAGAAGAAGAAGAAGAAGAGAAAGAAGAAGAAGAAGAAGAAGAAGAAGAAGAAAAAGAAGAGGAAGAACAAGAACAAAAAGAAAACGAAGATGAATAAGATGCATAGGACGAAGAAGAAAAGGAAGAAAAAGAAAAAAAATAAGAAAAAAGAAAAAGAATAAAAGAAAGTAGAAGAAGAAAAAGATGATGACAATGCTAGGAGATGACTGCCAATATTAACCACCACCACCACCATCACCACCATCACCACCACTACCACCATCACCACCATCATCATCACCACCACCATCATCACCACCAACATCATCACCATCTCCATCATTTTCCTCTTCTAATCCTTCACTATTAAATTCTTACCCAACGAAGCTTCAAATTATCCACCTCAGCCTAAAGAAAATGGGAGGAGGAGGAGGAGGAGGAGGAGGAGTAGGAAGAGGAAGGAAGGGAGAAAAGAGGCTGTGGGCGAGAGAGAGAGAGAGAGAGACGATAATAGTAGTAGTAGTAGTAGTAGTAGTAGTAGTAGTAGTAGTAATAGTAGTAGTAGTAATAGTAGTAGTAGTAATAGTAGTAGTAGTAATAGTAGTAGTAGTAATTGTTGTAGTTCATTGGCTATTGTTTACTAGGTCTAACCTGCCGTGACATCGCCTGCTGTCTCTCGCTCGCTGCTCCCTCTTTAAATCAGAACCGTCACCCAGGCTGCGAGTCCACACCTGATAGATTAGGCTCGCCAGATCTCGTGGAACCGAGTATAGTAATAATAGTAATAGCAGTACAGACACACATAGACAAAATAGTAGTAATAGTAGTAGTACTGTAGTAGTCATGGTCAGAGGTGGGCACACGGTACACAAAAGTTTCGTCGGTACCGGTACTTCTCAAGACCTGTACCGTCACTACGGGTGCTAACTAGCAAATGGGGAGTATCAACGGGCTATTACAGTGGGTCACTTTTCCGTGGATCTTCAGTCAAACCACAATTCCCGCTGGCGTGGTTCTCATTTGTTTCTTGTTATTGCTGCTGCTGATGATGATGGTGAGTAATACCGTCGTCCTTCGGTGAAATCTACCGTAGCTTTGGAAGATCGTGGACACGTCAGAAAACCACGGAAATGAGAACCACGCCAGCGGAAATCGTAGTTTGACAGAAGATCCACGGAAAATTTGCCCAGTGTGATAGCCCCTTAATATGCCTTGGGGTGTGTTGTCTCACTCCCTCTCCGACTCCACTCACGAGTAACCTCCCTCCCAACTGTCCTCTCCATCTCAAGTCTTTCCCGGCAGGATCAATCGACTTGCCCCAACCACGAGTTTCATGGGCGTCCCCTTGGTCTCCTCCACTCAGGGTTGTACAGCAACAACCCTGTAATGAGGATCGACGCCAATGATTGTACCGGCACCGTGAACCGAAAAAAAAAAAGTTTAAAAATGTACCGACGGTACCAATTTCTGTACATGAAGAAAAAAGTAGTGTCACTGCTGAGGCGGTGGCTGAATGGTTAGCATGCCACTCCCGCGTTCGCCGCGTCATGGATGATGTGGGTTCGAATCCGCCGCTAACACCTGGGATTTTTCAGCCGCCGCCGAGTGGCTTAAAACTACCCACATGCTGTCCAGAAGACCACCTATCAACCCGGACTCTAGATTCTAGGATTAAAGATGAACTCCGGGAGGGCAGCATGAGCCAATGCAAGATGGCGCCACTATAAACACTCGCCTGCGCCAGAGCGGGCTGGGCCGACCATCAGGCCCCACCGGGAAGAAGCCTACCGGCGCAAAAGGACGCAATGTAAAAAAAATAGAAAAAATAATTAACATTAATAATGATAATTAAATAATAATAATAATAATAGATATAGAAAAGTTAATGAGTGATAGCGGCAACATAGCCAAGCAGGTTACTATTAAATCGCACGCCATGAAATGGATAACAAACAATATATATATATATATATATATATATATATATATATATATATATATATATATATATATATATATATATATATATATATATATATATATATATATATATATATATATATATATATATATATATATATATATATATATATATATATATATATATATATATATATATATTGCAAACAAGCGGCGTGGAAGAAAGTAATGAATTTATGTTATTTCTGTCGCCGCGTAAACAAACTAAATTAATTACGAGAATAAAATGTTTGCAGTAATTGTGAATGTAAACTTAGTGATTGAGAGAGAGAGAGAGAGAGAGAGAGAGAGAGAGAGAGAGAGAGAGAGAGAGAGAGAGAGAGAGAGAGAGAGAGAGAGAGAGAGAGAGAGAGAGAGAGAGAGAGAGAGAGAGAGAGAGAGAGAGAGAGAGAGAGAGAGAGAGAGAGAGAGAGAGAGAGAGAGAGAGAGAGAGAGAGAGAGAGAGAGAGAGAGAGAGTCAAAAAACAAAGAGAAATACGGACCAACATAATTGAACATAAGCCAACAGAGAGACAGACAAGCAGACGGGTTGAAAGAGACAAGCGACAGACAGGGAACCGAACAGACGGACAGACAAACAAAAAACATAGACAGAAAACAACTAGAAACACAGACACGAATATATTGATGGACATAAATGCATATTCAAATAGACAGAGCAACTTGCCAGAAGCTGCACAGACAGACACACAGACAGACACACATACAACACAGACAGACACACAGACAGACACACAGACACACAGACAGACAGACACACATACAACACAGACAGACACACAGACAGACACACCGAAACAGACGGGGCAGGTTCTGAGCTTTTGAACATAAGAAAAGGATGAAAACGTGTGCCGTTTATTACAAAATTATTTAAAGTTTCGAAATATGAAAAATAAAATATAGATAAGGAACGAAAAAAAACATCGGAAATAAGTTGATGAATCAGTATTACCTGCAATATATATATATATATATATATATATATATATATATATATATATATATATATATATATATATATATATATATATATATATATATATATATATATATATATATATATTACGCCGGTAGGCTTCTTCCCGGTGGATCGTGATTTTTTTTTTTTTTTTTTTTTTTACGTTGCGACCCATTGCGTCGGTGGGCTTCTTCCAGGTGGATCCTGATGGTCGGTCCAAGGCTTCTTTCCGGTGAGTCCTGATGGTCGGCCCAGCCCGTTCTAGCGCGTGCGAATGTTTATAAGGGCGCCATCTTGCATTGGCTCATGCTGCCCTCCCGGAGCTCATTTTTGATCCTAGAATCTAGAGTCCGGGTTGATAGATGGTCTTCTGGACAGCATGTGGGTAATTTTAAGCCACTTGGCGGCGGCTGAAAAATCCCAGCTTGGTGGCACCGGGCGGGGATTGAACTCGCGTCCTCCTGAACACGGAGCCGTTACTCTGACGACTCAGCCACCGCCTCCCTATATATATATATATATATATATATATATATATATATATATATATATATATATATATATATATATATATATATATATATATATATATTTTTTTTTTTTTTACAACAAAGGAGGCAGCTCAAGGGCACACAAAAAAGAAAAATAATAAAAATAAGACCGCTACTCGCTGCTCCTAAAGTAAAAAAAAAGAGGTGGCCGAAAGGAAGATCAAATACAGGAGGAGAGGTGTCCTGATACCCTCCTCTTGAAAGAGTTCAAGTCGTAGGCAGGAGGAAATACAGATGAAGGAAGATTGTTCCAGAGTTTACCAGCGTGAGGGATGAAAGAGTGAAGATGCTGGTTAACTCTGCATAAGGGGTTTGGACAGTATAGGGATGAGCATGAGTAGAAAGTCGAGTGCAGCAGGGAGGGGGGAGGCATGCAGTTAGCAAGTTCAGAAGAGCAGTCAGCGTGGAAATATCGATAGAAGATAGAAAGAGAAGCAACATTGCGGCGGAATTTAAGAAGTAGAAGACTATCAGTATGAGGAGGAGAGCTGATGAGACGAAGAGCCTTAGCCCACTCTGTCCAGAAGAGCTGTGTGAGGGAGCCCCCACACATGAGATGCATACTCCATACGAGGGCGGACAAGGCCCTGTATATGGACAGCAACTGTGCAGGGGAGAAGAACTGGCGGAGACGGTACAGAACGCCCAGCCTCGAGGAAGCTGATTTAGTAAGAGATGAGATATGAAGTTTCCAGTTGAGATTTTGAGTTAAGGATAGACCGAGGATGTTTAGTGTTGAGGAAGGTGATAGCTGGGTGTTGTCAAAGAATAGGGATAGTTGTTTGGAAGATTGTGTCGAGTGGATAGGTGGAGAAACTGTGTTTTTGAGGCGTTGAAGGACACCAGGTTCTTCTTGCCCCAATCGGAAATAATAGTAAGGTCTGAGGCTAAGCGTTCTGCAGCCTCCAGCCTTGAGTCGTTAAGTTCCTGAAGGGTGGGTCTTCTATTAAAAGAAGTTGAGTAATGCAGAGTGGAATCATCGGCGTAGGAATGGATAGGACAGTTCGTTTTGGAAAGAAGATCATCAATGAACAACAGAAAAAGAGTGGGAGATAGGACAGAACCCTGTGGGACACCACTGTTAATAGATTTAGGGGAAGAACAGTGACCGTCTACCACGGCAGAAATAGAACGGTCAGAAAGGAAACTGAAGATAAAGGTACAGAGAGAAGGATAGAAACCGTAGGAGGGTAGTTTAGAAAGCAAAGATTTGTGCCAGACCCTATCAAAAGCTTTTGATATGTCCAGCGCAATAGGAAAAGTTTCACCGGAACGGCTAAGAGAGGATGACCAAGAGTCAGTTAAGAAGGCAAGGAGATCACCAGTAGAACGCCCCTTGCGGAACCCATACTGTCGATCAGATAGAAGGTCAGAAGTGGAAAGGTGCTTTTGAATCTTCCGGTTAAGGATTGATTCAAAAGCTTTAGATAGACAAGAAAGTAAAGCTATAGGACGGTAGCTTGAGGGATTGGAGCGGTCACTCTTCTTAGGTACAGGCTGTATGAAGGCATACTTCCAGCAAGAAGGAAAGGTAGATGTTGACAGGCAGAGGCGAAAGAGTTTGACCGGGCAGGGTGACAGCACGGAGGCACAGATTTTAAGGACAATAGGAGGCACTCCATCAGGTCCATAAGCCTTCTGAGGATTGAGGCCAGAGAGGGCATAGAAAACATCATTTTGAAGAATCTTTATAACAGGCATAAAGGAGTCAGAGGGGGATGAGTGGGAGGAATATGCCCAGAATCGTCCAGAGTGAGTTTTTAGAAAAAGTTTGAGAGAAGAGTTCAGCCTTAGAGATAGATGAGACGGCAGTGTTGCCGTCAGGACTGAGAGTGGAGGAAAGATGAAGAAGTGAAGTTGGAGGAGATGTTTTGGCTAGATACCAGAAGTCACAGGAAGAGTTAGAGAAAGCAAGGTTTTGACATTTTCTATTAATGAAAGAATTTTGGTTAGTCGGAGAATAGATTTGGCACGATTTCGCAGAAATGTAAAGTTCATAATTAGCATTAGTTTGAAGGCTCTGGTACCTTTTGTGAGCTACCTCTATCATTGACAGCACGAGAACAAGCGTGATTAAACCAAGGCTTTTAGCGTGAGGAGTAGAGAAGAACGAGGAATGTATGCCTCCATTCCAGAGACAATCACCTCTGTGATGCGCTGAGCACACAGAGGGTCTCTATCCTGGAAGCAATAATCATTCCACATATATATATATATATATATATATATATATATATATATATATATATATATATATATATATATATATATATATATATATATATATATATATATATATATATATATATATATATATATATATATATATATATATATATATATATATATATATATATATATATATATATATATATATATATATATATATATATATATATATATATATATATATATATATATATATATATATATATATATATATATAACGAATTTGAACTTCCGCTATCACAAATCCGCTAACTTATTCCATAACTTTCGCAATCGCAATTCCGCAAATTTCCAGATTCCGTTTAAATCGCAATCGCAAATAGCTACACAACATTTGCTGTCTTCCGCCACAAAACTTGACACCGCAAACAAAAAAAATATATTATCAAGAGTTCTCGAATCTCTTTTCACTCTATTTGTGATGTAATGCTGTAGCTAGGCATTGATCATACATACGCTACTGCTACTTCAAGTATGGACGATTTGTAATCATACTAATTAATTTGTAATAATCTGATAAACATCTATTCTAAACTTATTTTTAATGAGAAGGACCAAAGGAAGTTCATCAGTGTGACTGTCACAACTAAATCCATATTCATATTCCCTGTCTCCTTCAAAATACTTATTAGGATGTGTATAATAGGATCCCCTCAGAGGTTTAGGTGAATGTTTTTTTTTTGTAAAAAGTGGAAAAGGCAACAACTTAAAAATAATCAAGTGAATCAGTTTTCTTTTTTTTTTAATATAAGAAGAATTTATCAGATTGAGGCTGTCCGGATTGAACCGGGTTGGCTCCTCCACGTGTTAGCGGAGGTTAGCGGAAGTAATACTGCAAACGCAAGTCCACAAGGGAAATGAAACCTCCGCTATTGCAGATTTGTGGATATATATATATATATATATATATATATATATATATATATATATATATATATATATATATATATATATATATATATATATATATATATATATATATATATATATATATATATATATATATATATATATATATATATATATATATATATATATATATATATATATATATATATATATATATATATATATATATATATATATATATATATATATACATTACAGCAAAGAAGACAGTTCAAGGGCAAAAAAAAAAGGACACAATAATGAAAAAAAAAAAAAGCCTGCTACTCACTGCTCATAAAAAGGGTCCAGAGGAGTGGCCGAGAGAGAGGTCAATTTCGGAAGGAGAGGTGTCCTGATACCCTTGTCTTGAAAGAGTTCAAGTCGTAGGCAGGAGGAAATACAGAAGAAGGAAGATTGTTCCAGAGTTTACCAGCGTGAGGGATGAAAGAGTGAAGATGCTGGTTAACTCGTGCGTTAGGGATTTGGACAGTAAGGAGATGAGCTTGAGTAAAAAGTCGTGTGCAGCGGGGCCACGGAAGGGGGGGAGGCATGCAGTTAGCAAGTTTAGAAGAGCACTCAGTGTGAAAATATCGATAGAAGATAAAAAGACAGGCAATATGGCGGCGGAATGTAAGAGATAGAAGACTATCAGTAAAAAGGAGGAGAGCTGATGAGATGAAGAGCCTTAAGACTCCACTCTTTCCAACAGAGCTCTGTGAGTGTGAGATGCATACTCCATACGAGGGTGGACAAGGCCCCTGTATATGAATAACAACTGTGCGGGGGAGAAGAGCTGGCGGAGACGATACAAAATGCCCAACCTCGAGGAAGCTGATTTAGTGAGAGGAGATGTGAAGTTCCCAGTTAAGATTTTGATTTAATTAAGGATAGACCGAGGATGTTTAATGTTGAAGAAGGTGACAGCTGAGTGTTGTCGAAGAATAGGGGATAGGTGTTTGGAAGATTGTGTCGAGTTAATAGGTGGAGAAATTGGGTTTTTGAGGCATACATTCCTCGTTCTTTCTCTACTCCTCACGCTAAAAAGCCTTGGTTTAATCATGCTTGTTCTCGTGCTGTCAATGATAGAGAGGTAGCTCACAAAAGGTACCAGAGCCTTCAAACTAATGCTAATTATGAACTTTACATTTCTGCCCGAAATCGTGCCAAATCTATTCTCCGACTAACCAAAAATTCTTTCATTAATAGAAAATGTCAAAACCTTGCTTTCTCTAACTCTTCCCGGGACTTCTGGCATCTAGCCAAAAACATCTCCTCCAACTTCACTTCTTCATCTTTCCTCCACTCTCAGTCCTGACGGCAACACTGCCGTCTCATCTATCTCTAAGGCTGAACTCTTCTCTCAAACTTTTCTAAAACTTCACTCTGGTCGATTCAGGTCCTACTCCTCCCACTCATCCCCCTCTGACTCCTTTATGCCTGTTATAAAGATTCTTCAAAATGATGTTTTCTATGCCCTCTCTGGCTTCAATCCTCAGAAGGCTTATGGACCTGATGGAGTGCCTCCTATTGTCCTTAAAAACTGTGCCTCCGTGCTGTCACCTTGCCTGGTCAAACTCTTTCGCCTCTGCCTGTCAACATCTACCTTTCCTTCTTGCTGGAAGTATGCCTACATACAGCCTGTACCTAAGAAAGGTGACCGCTCCAATCCCTCAAACTACCGTCCTATTGCTTTACTTTCTTGTCTATCTAAAGCTTTTGAATCAATCCTTAACCGGAAGATTCAAAAGCACCTTTCCACGTCTGACCTTCTATCTGATCGCCAGTATGGGTTCCGCAAGGGGCGTTCTACTGGTGATCTCCTAGCCTTCTTAACTGACTCTTGGTCATCCTCTCTTAGCCGTTTCGGTGAAATTTTTCCTATTGCGCTGGACATATCAAAAGCTTTTGATAGGGTCTGGCACAAATCTTTGCTTTCTAAACTACCCTCCTACGGTTTCTATCCTTCTCTCTGTACCTTTATCTCCAGTTTCCTTTCTGACCGTTCTATTTCTGCCGTGGTAGATGGTCACTGTTCTTCCCCTAAATCTATTAACAGTGGTGTCCCACAGGGTTCTGTCCTATCTCCCACTCTTTTTCTGTTGTTCATTGATGATCTTCTTTCCAAAACGAACTGTCCTATCCATTCCTACGCCGATGATTCCACTCTGCATTATTCAACTTCTTTTAATAGAAGACCCACCCTTCAGGAACTTAACGACTCAAGGCTGGGGGCTGCAGAACGCTTAGCCTCAGACCTTACTATTATTTCCGATTGGGGCAAGAAGAACCTGGTGTCCTTCAACGCCTCAAAAACACAGTTTCTCCACCTATCCACTCGACACAATCTGCCAAACAACTATCCCCTATTCTTTGACAACACCCAGCTATCACCTTCCTCAACACTAAACATCCTCGGTCTATCCTTAACTCAAAATCTTAACTGGAAACTTCATATCTCATCTCTTACTAAATCAGCTTCCTCGAGGCTGGGCGTTCTGTACCGTCTCCGCCAGTTCTTCTCACCTGCACAGTTGCTGTCCATATACAGGGTCCTTGTCCGCCCTCGTATGGAGTATGCATCTCATGTGTGGGGGGGCTCCACTCACACAGCTCTTCTGGACAGAGTGGAGGCTCAGGCTCTTCGTCGCATCAGCTCTCCTCATACTGATAGTCTTCACCTCTTAAATTCCGCCGCAATGTTGCCTCTTTCTATCTTCTATCGATATTTCCACGCTGACTGCTCTTCTGAACTTGCTAACTGCATGCCTCCCCCCCTCCCGCGGCCCCGCTGCACTCGACTTTCTACTCATGCTCATCCCTATACTGTCCAAACCCCTTATGCAAGAGTTAACCAGCATCTTCACTCTTTCATCCCTCATGCTGGTAAACTCTGGAACAATCTTCCTTCATCTGTATTTCCTCCTGCCTACGACTTGAACTCTTTCAAGAGGAGGGTATCAGGACACCTCTCCTCCCGAAATTAACCTCTGATTTTGGACACTCCTTTAACCTCTGTTCGGGAGCAGTGAGTAGCGGGCCATTTTTTCTTTTTTTTTTTCTTTGCGCCCTTGAGCTGTCTCCTTAGCTGTAAAAAAAAAAAAAAAAAAAAAAAAAACAAGGTTCCTTTTACCCCAATCGGAATTTATAGCAAGGTCTGAGGTTAAGTGTTCTGCAGCCTCCAGCCTGGAGTCATGTAGTTCACGTTGAGAGGGTCTTCTGTTGAAAGAAGTTGAATAATGCAGAGTGGAGTCATCTGCGTATGAGTGGATAGGACAATTTGTTATGGAAAGAAGATCATTAATGAATAACAGGGAGAGAGTGGGTGATAGGACAGGGCCCCGTGGAACACCACTGTTGATAGGTTTAGGGAAAGAACAGTAACCGTCTACTGCAGCAGAGAAAGAATGGCCGGAAAGGAAACTGGAGATAAAGGAACAGAGAGAAGGATAGAGTCCGAAAGAGGGCAGCGTAGAAAGCAAAGACTTGTGCCAGACTCTATTGAAGGCTTTCGATATGTCTAGCGCAACTGAGAAAGTTTCACCGAAACGGCAAGAGAGGATTACCAAGAGTCAGTTAAGAGTAAGAAGATCGCCAGCAGAACGCCCCTTGCGGAACCCATACTGGCGATCAGATAGGTCAGAAGTGGAAAGGTGCTTGTGAATCTTCCGGTTAATGATTGATTCAAAAGCTTTAGATAGACAGAAAGGTAAAGCTATAGGGCGGTAGTTTGAGGAATTGGAACGGTCACCCTTCTTAGGCACAGGCTGTACGAATGCGTACTTCCAGCAGGAAGGAAAGGTAGATGTTGACAGGAGGCACTCCATCAGGTTCATAAGCCATATGAGAGTTGAGGCCAGACAGGGCATAGAAAACATCATTCTAAAGAATCTTAATAACAGGCATAAAGGAGTTAGAGGGGAGAGGAGTAGGAGGAATATGCCCAGAATCGTCCAGAGCGGAGTTTCTACAGAAAGTTTGAGCGAAGAGTTCAGCCTTAGAGATAGATGAGACGGTGGTGCTGCCGTCAGGGTTAAGGAGAGGATGGAAAGAAGAAGTGAAGTTGGAAGAGATATTTTTGGCTAGGTGCCAGTAGTCTGGAAGAATTAGAGAAAGCAAAGTTTCGACATTATATATATATATATATATATATATATATATATATATATATATATATATATATATATATATATATATATATATATATATATATATATATATATATATATATATATATATATATATATATATATATATATATATATATATATATATATATATATATAATTTTTTTTCTTCTTTTTTTTCTTTACATTGCGGCCTATTGCGCCGGTAGGCTTGTTCCCGGTGGATCCTGATGGTCGGTCCAAGGCTTCTTTCCGGTGGGTCCTGATGGTCAGCCCAGCCCGTTCTGGCGCAGGCGAGTGTTTATAGTGGCGCCATCTTGCATTGGCTCATGCTGCCCTCCCTGAGCTCATTTTTGATCCTAGAATCTAGAGTCCGGGTTGATAGGTGGTCTTCTGGACAGCATGTGGGTAGTTTTAAGCCACTCGGCGGCGGCTGAAAAATCCCAGCTTGGTGGCACCGGGCGGGGATTGAACTCGCGTCCTCCTGAACACGGAGCCGTTACTCTGACGACTCAGCCACCGCCTCCCCGATATATATATATATATATATATATATATATATATATATATATATATATATATATATATATATATATATATATATATATATATATATATATATGGGTAAATACATTTGAAAAATGAACGGTCTCGCCAGGAAGTGTTGGGGTGGCCTGGCCCACGGTGTTATGGACTCGCTCAGCACGAGTATATGGCGTTGTCGATACCTGTGCAGAAGGACAAAGATCTGGATCTTCCAGTCCCTCGTGCTCCCTGTCTCACTCTGTGGCTGTGAGACATGGACACTAAATGGGGACTTGGAGAGGCGGGTTGATGCCTTTGGTAATAAGTGTCTACGCAGAATCTTGGGATATCGCTGGAATGACTTTGTGTCAAACCGGCGACTACTCCGTGAGACTGATTCCACATGTATTACCTGCATAGTCCGTCAACGCCAACTCCGGCTATACGGGCACGTGGCACGCTGCCCAGAGGCTGATCCTGCTCACCGGGTTGTTGATGTAAGAGACAATCCTGAGTGGAGGAGGCCAAGGGGACGCCCACGGAGTTCGTCGATTGAGCAATTCGATAGATCCTGGCGGAAGGTACTCAGGATGAGAGGCCTGTATGGAGACTTGCACATGGGCCTGGCATTGGGCGAGGAGACACACACCCTGCGTATGCCTTCATTGGGTGATTGATTGAATAATTTAATGCTGAAGAAAACTGAATGAAGGAAAAACATAAGAAAGGAAAACTAAAGAAAAAATATTAAAGTAGAAAAAAACTAAAAAAGGAAAAACAAAAGGTAGGCAAAAAATAAAAAATAAAATAAAAAAACATCTAAATAAACATTACTCAAAAACCGTTTTATGTTGACGCCGAAAATTGGATTACAAACACAGGCCCGAGTGGTTATTAGATTACTGTAATGGTGTGTGTGTGTGTGTGTGTGTGTGTGTGTGTGTGTGTGTGTGTGTGTGTGTGTGTGTGTGTGTGTGTGTGTGTGTGTGTGTGTGTGTGTGTGTGTGTGTGTGTGTGTATGTGTTTAACGATATAGAGCAACTAATATTTCAAATTCTGCCTTAAACAATAGACTGTGCTAAACTTATGAAGACAATTGTAATATTAATAATAATGAAGATAACAACAACAACAAGGACAACAACAACAATAATGATACTAATAACCATAACAATAATAATCTAAGTATAGTGAAACCGTCAACGCATGAATGGAAATACTCGGTCGAACACTACCAGAGCCTTCAAACTAATGCTAATTATGAACTTTACATTTCTGCCCGAAATCGTGCCAAATCTATTCTCCGACTAACCAAAAATTCTTTCATTAATAGAAAATGTCAAAACCTTGCTTTCTCTAACTCTTCCCGTGACTTCTGGCATCTAGCCAAAAACATCTCCTCCAACTTCACTTCTTCATCTTTCCCTCCACTCCTCAGTCCTGACGGCAACACTGCCGTCTCTCTGTATTTCCTCCTGCCTACGACTTGAACTCTTTCAAGAGGAGGGTATCAGGACACCTCTCCTCCCGAAACTGACTTATCTTTCGGCCACCTCTTTGGATTCTTTTTAGGAGCAGCGAGTAGCGGGCTTTTTTTTTTTTTATTAATGTTTACTTTTTTGTGCCCTTGAGCTGTCTCCTTTGCTGTAAAAAAAAAAAAAAAAAAAAAAAAAAACAAGACTAAGGGACGAGTGACCCTCTCCACCCCATGTCACTAATACTGCATTCCTATACTAACCGATACTTAGGCAGTGTAGCGACGGCCTAGTAGTGTTCTGGGTCTTTAAAATCAGTACGAATGAAAAAAGAGCGAAAAGACGCAAAAACCAAAACCTAAAGTAACTGGGGTATATATAGAGAGGAAGGTAGGAAGGGAAGAGAATTAGACAGATGTAAGAAAAGAGATGAAAAAGAGGCATGATAAAGGAAGGAAACGTATAGAAAAAAATGAAAAGAAAGAAAATAAAGAAAAAAAAGAAATAAAAAAACTTAAGCAACTGAGGTATATATAGAGAGGAAGGTAGGAAGGGAAGAGAATTAGATAGATGTAAGAAAAGATATGAAAAGGAAGGAAACGTATAGAAAAAGATGAAGAGCTTAAAAAAAAAGGAAAATAAAGAAAAAGTAAGAAATAAACAAACTTAAGCAACTGGGGTATATATAGAGAGGAAGGTAGGAAGGGAAGATAATAAGATAGATGTAAGAAAAAGAGATGCAAAAGAGGAATGATGAAGGAAGGAAACGTATAGAAAAAGATGAAGAAATGGAAAAAAAAGGAAAATAAAGAAAAGTTAGAAATAAACAAACTTAAGCAATTGAGGTATATATCGAGAGGAAGGTAGGAAGGGAAGAGAATAAGATAGATGTAAGAAAAAGAGATGCAAAAGAGGAATGATGAAGGAAGGAAACGTATAGAAAAAGATGAAGAAATGGAAAAAAAGGAAAATAAAGAAAAGTTAGAAATAAAAAAAATGAAGCATGTGGTGTAAATATAGACAATAATATATAGAAATAATGAAAAAAAATGAAAAAGAGAAAGATAGAAAAGACTGAAGCAACTGATGTAAAATTAATATAGAAAATAATAAGTAGAAAATTAATAGAAGAAAAAATAGAGAAAAAAATATACCCACTAGTGTAAGCATAAAAAAAATACATATAAGAAATTAAAATTACGAGGAAATTGAAGGAAAATAAAAGAAAAGAAAACTAAGTATGAAAAAAATAATGAGAAAGAAAGAAAAGACTGAAGCAACTGGTGAAAAATTAATATAGAAAATGATAAGTAAAAAAAATGAAAAGAAGAAAAAATAAAGAAAATATACCCACTGGTGTAAACATAAAAAAAATACATATAAGAAATGAAAAATACGAGGAAATTTAAGGAAAATAAAAAAAGAGAAAACTAATTATGAAAAAAAAGAAAACGTCGAAAAAAAGACTGTTGAAAGTACACCCCAACCTATCGAGGCACTCCCGTTGCCCACACACCACCAGGCAAGGCGTATAAATCGAATGTTCTTGAGTCAGAGACCTTCTCTTTCATCAAGGGTTTAATAAGAAGAGGAGGCGGGTTAGTGGAGAAGGCACAGACGGGGGAGGATGTAAGACTATATAAGTGTTAGGGTCATATACTCAGACATTTCAACGCCCAACTGTACATATTAGACAAGGCTTTCGTGGGAGTTTTGGGCATTAAGACATTAAGTAAAGGAAGTAGGTCAGTGGAAGAGGTACAGGAGGAGGAGGAGGAGGAAAAACTATATGAGTGTCAGGGTCATGTACTTAGACATTTCGACGGCCAATCACACAAACACATTAGATAAGGCTTTCGTGGGAGTTTTGTGCGATATGACAATAAGAAAAGGGAGTAGGTCAGTGGAAAAGGTACAGGAGGAGGAGGAGGAATGACATAAGCAGTCTATTTGTTATATTATTAGACAGTTTGGACCTCAACCACACACACATTAGACAAGGCTTTCGTGAGACTTTAGGGCGATAAGACATTAAAGAAAAGAGAGTAGGTCAGTGAGAAAAGGTACAGGAGGAGGAGGAGCAGAAGGAAAGACTAAAGTAGTGTAAGGGTCATATATTTAAACATTTCGACGGCCAACCACACACACATTAGACAAGGCTTTCGTGGGAGTTTTGGGCGATACGACATTAAGTAAAAGGGAGTAGGTCAGTGAGAAAAGGTACAGGAGAAGGAGAAGGAAGGACTAAAGGAGTGTAATGGTCATATATTTAAACATTTCGACGTCCAACCACATTCACATTAGACAAGGCTTTCGTGGGAGTTTTGGGCGATATGACGTTAAGAAAAGGGAGTTGGTGAGTGGAAAAGGTGCAGGAGGAGGAGGAAAGACTATTTCTTATTTTTTTTTACGTCGCGGCCTATCGCGCCGGTAGGCTTCTTTCCGGTGGGGCCTGATGGTCGGCCCTAGGCTTCTTCCCGGTGGGGCCTGTTGGTCGGCCCAGCCCGTTCAGGCGTAGGCGAATGTTTATAGTGGCGCCATCTTGCATTGGCTCAAGCTGCCCTCCCGGAGCTCATCTTTAATCCTAGAATCTAGACTCCGGGTTGATAGGTGGTCTTCTGGACAGCATGTGGGTAGTTTTGAGCCACTCGGCGGCGGCTGAAAAATCCCAGCTTGGTGGCACCGGGCGGGGATTGAACTCGCGTCCTCCTGAACGCGGCGCCGTCACTCTGTCGACTCAGCCACCGTAAGCACCACCGTAAGGGTCATATACTTACACATTTCGACGCCCAACTGTACACATTAGACAAGGCTTTCGTGGGAGTTTTGGGCAATACGACATTAAGAAAAGGAAGTAGGTCAATGGAAAAGGTACAGAAGGGGAGGAGGAATGGCAGAAGCAGTCTAGGGGTAATATTCTTAAACAGTTCAGGTCTCAACCACACATATTTGACAAGGCTTTCGTGGGAGTTTGAGGCATTTCCAGGGGTAGTTTTTTCCTAGTCAAGGGGTATAGTACAGGAGTGGAAAAATGACAGTAGAAGTATAGGGGTCATCTTCTTAAACAGTTCGGACTTCAACCACACATATTAGACAAGGCTTTCGTGGGAGTTCGGGCATTTCCAGGAGTATTTTTTTTTTGTCAAGTCAAGGGTATAATATGAAGAGGAAGCGGTTCCTGAGGAGTACAGGAGTGGAAAAATGACAGAAGTATAGGGGTCATCTTCTTAAACAGTTTGGACTTCAACCACACATATTAGACAAGGCTTTCGTGGGAGGTTGAGGTATTTCCAGGGGTAGTTTTTTTCTAGTCAAGGGTTTAGTAAGAAGAGGAAGCGGGTCACTGAGGAGTACAGGAGTGGAAAAATGACAATAGAAGTATAGGGGTCATCTTCTTAAGCAGTTCGGGTCTCAACCACACATATTAGACAAGGCTTTCGTGGGAGGTTGGGGGAATTTCCAGGGGTAGTTTTATGACCCTGGTGGTTGTTTGACCCTTCCTCTGTACCACGAACCTAAAGAAACACACATTTGATAAAGCTTACGTAGGAGCTGTGGTCATTTCCAGGGGTAGTTTTATGACCCTGGTGGTAGTTTGACCTTTCCTCTGTACCACGAACCTAAAGAAACACACATTTGATAAAGCTTACGTAGGAGCTGTGGGCATTTCCAGGGGTAGTTTTATGACCCTGGTGGTAGTGTGACCCTTCCTCTGTACCACGAACCTAAAGAAACACACATTTGACAAGGCTTACGTAGGAGTTGTTGGCATTTCCTGGAGTAGTTTTATGAGCCTGGTGGTAGTGTGACCCTTCCTCTGTACCATGAACCTAAAGAAACACACATTTGATAAAGCTTACGTAGGAGCTGTGGGCATTTCCAGGGGTAGTTTTATGACCCTGGTGGTAGTGTGACCCTTCCTCTGTACCACGAACCTAAAGAAACACACGTTTGACAAAGCTTACGTAGAAGTTTGTGGGCATTTCCAGGAGTAGTTTTATGACCCTGGTGGTAGTTTGACCCTTCCTCTGTACCGTGAACCTAAAGAAACACACATTTGACAAGGCTTACGTAGAAGTTGTTGGCATTTCCTGGAGTAGTTTTATGAGCCTGGTGGTAGTGTGACCCTTCCTCTGTACCATGAACCTAAAGAAACACACATTTGACAAAGCTTA
Organism: Eriocheir sinensis; assembly: GCF_024679095.1. Taxonomy (NCBI): domain Eukaryota; kingdom Metazoa; phylum Arthropoda; class Malacostraca; order Decapoda; family Varunidae; genus Eriocheir; species Eriocheir sinensis. The sequence continues at coordinate 4,473,563 of NC_066572.1, forward strand.
CGTAGAAGTTTGTGGGCATTTCCAGGAGTAGTTTTATGACCCTGGTGGTAGTTTGACCCTGCCTCTGTACCGTGAACCTAAAGAAACACACATTTGACAAGGCTTACGTAGAAGTTGTGGGCATTTCCAGGGGTAGTTTTATGAGCCTGGTGGTAGTATGACCCTTCCTCTGTACCATGAACCTAGAGAAACACACATTTGACAAGGCTTACGTAGGAGTTGAGGGCATTTCCAGGGGTAGTTTTATGACCCTGGTGGTAGTGTGACCCTTCCTCTGTACCACGAACCTAAAGAAACACACATTTGACAAGGCTTACGTAGGAGTTGAGGGCATTTCCAGGGGTAGTTTTATGACCCTGGTGGTAGTATGACCCTTCCTCTGTACCATGAACCTAAAGAAACACACATTTGACAAAGCTTACGTAGAAGTTTGTGGGCATTTCCAGGAGTAGTTTTCTGACCCTGGTGGTACTTTGGCCATTCTTCTGTACCGAGAACTTAAATTAAACACTTAATACATTCACTAGAAATCGACCCATCTCTTTTTTGGCCTTTGGAAAGAGTTGATGTTAGGGGCGGAAGGGTCTGAGAAAACTGATTTGCTATTTTTCACATTTTCTTCGTTTTTATTTTTTTTCCTTTTATTTCATCTCTTTTACATATTTCCGTTCTTTATCACTCTCTTATGTTTTATTTCTTATCTACGCTTCCTTCTTTTATCTTCATTCTGCTTCGTCTCCTCCATTTCTCTTCCTTCCTTCATTCTTCTCCTTCTTCTGTTTAAAACTTCCTCTCTCTCTGTACTTCGTTCCTTTATCTTCCCTGTTTCATCTCCTTCTTCTTTTCTTTCTCCTCTTCCCTTCATTCCTCTACGTTTTCTTTCCAATTATCTTTCCTTTTTTCTCTCTCTCTCTCTTTCTCCTCTTCTCTTTCTTCCTTATCATCCTTCTCTTTTACTTCCTTAATCTACGTTTTTTTCCAATTATCTTCCCTTTTTTTCATATCTACTCTTCTCTCTTTCTCCTCTTCCTTTTCTTTCTTATCCTTCTTCTCTTTTACTTTCTTAATCTACGTTTTTTTTCCAATCATCTTCCCTCTTTTTCATATCTATTATTCTCCATTTCTCCTCTTCCCTTTCTTCCTTCCCTTCTATCCTTCCTCTCTCTGGATTTTCTTTCTTTATCTTAATTCTCTCTTTCTTTCTTTCTTTCTTTCTCCTCTTCCCTTCCTTCCTTCCTTATTACCCTTCCTCTGTTTCACCTCCTCTCAATACATTTCCTTCCTTTATCTTTATTTTCCTTCATCTCTTTCCTTCCCTCTTTCTTATTCTCTTCCTTCCTTCTTCTCTTTCACTTCGTCTCTACATTTTCTTCATTCATATTCCTTCTGCTTCATCTCTTTCCTTCTCTCTTCCTTCTATTCCCTTCCTTCCTTATCTTCTGTTTTATCTCTTCCTTCCTTCCTTTCATCCTTCCTTCCTTCTCGTATATGTGCAAGATGTAGATTCGTTTCATGTTCTGATGTGTTATTTACCGAACATCTTATTTATATACACTCTGGGCGTGCTGAGGGAGTGTGTGTTTGATTTCTTATAGGTTGGTATTATGACACTTTCGTTCCTCACACCAACTATTTCTAAAGCTCGAAGAGGGGATCAATTGGGTTCACATGTGTGTTTCTTTAGGTTCACGGTACAGAGGAAGGGTCACACTACCACCAGGGTCATAAAACTACCCCTGGAAATGCTCACAACTCCTACGAAAGCCTTGTCTAATGAGTGTTTCCTTAGGTTCACGGTACAGAGGAAGGGTCACACTACCACCAGGGTCATAAAACTACCCCTGGAAATGCCCACAACTCCTACGAAAGCCTTGTCAAATGAGTGTTTCCTTAGGTTCACCGTACAGAGGAAGGGTCACACTATCACCAGGGTCATAAAACTACCCCTGGAAATGCCCACAACCCCTATGAAAGCCTTGTCAAATGTGCGTTTCTTAGGTTCACGGTACAGAGGAAGGGTCGCACTACCACCAGGGTCATAAAACAACCCCTGGAAATGCCCACAACTCCTACGAAAGCCTTGTCAAATGAGTGTTTCCTTAGGTTCACCGTACAGAGGAAGGGTCACACTATCACCAGGGTCATAAAACTACCCCTGGAAATGCCCACAACTCCTATGAAAGCCTTGTCTAATGAGTGTTTCCTTAGGTTCACGGTACAGAGGAAGGGTCACACTACCACTAGGGTCATAAAACTACCCCTGGAAATGCCCACAACTCCTACGAAAGCCTTGTCAAATGTGTGTTTCTTTAGGTTCACGGTACAGAGGAAGGGTCACACTACCACCCGGGTCATAAAACTACCCCTGGAAATGCTCACAACTCCTACGAAACCCTTGTCTAATGAGTGTTTCCTTAGGTTCACCGTACAGAGGAAGGGTCACACTATCACCAGGGTCATAAAACTACCCCTGGAAATGCCCACAACTCCTACGAAAGCCTTGTCAAATATGTGTTCTTGGGCGGCGAAATGTCTTATAATGTGACCCATAGTATATGTGTTGAGTGCTAAGGGATATTTTGACCATACTGCCCCTTCCCCTCCTTCTCCCAACCATAAACAAAAGAAAAGAGGAAAGAAAGGAACTGCGGGCATTGGCTTCAAGATTCGCACACTCCACATTTGTTTTTAGTTACTGTACTGCTATTCTTTGCATCCACCTGATCAAAATAGTATAAATGTTGAAAAAAGGAGAATAAGGGGTATTGAGGAGGCGGTGGCTGAGTGGTTAGCGTGCGGGTGCGGCGTCTAGGAGGATACCGGTTCGCGCCCCGCCCGCCGCCACAAGCTGGGATTTTTCAGTCACCGCCGAGTGTCCCATAACTACCCACATGCTGTCCAGAAGACTACCTATCAACCCGGACTCTAGATTCTCCCGCTAAAAAGATGATCTCCGGGGGGACAGCATGAGCCAGGCAAGATGGCGCCACTATAAACACTTGCCTGCGCCATAACGAGCTGGGGCCGACTATCAGGCCCCACCAAGAGAGACTACCGGCGCCATAGGCAGAAACGCAGGAGAAAAAAAAACGTACGAGTTGAATGTATAGGGGGGAGGAGAGAGAGAGAGAGAGAGAGAGAGAGAGAGAGAGAGAGAGAGAGAGAGAGAGAGAGAGAGAGAGAGAGAGAGAGAGAGAGAGAGAGAGAGAGAGAGAGAGAGAGAGAGAGAGAGAGAGAGAGAGAGAGAAGAGGAATTTCTCGTTCATGTTCTTGCACATTAAAAGCTATTTACACTTCATGCGATTTGAACCCCTTCCAATCAAAAGAGAGAGAGAGAGAGAGAGAGAGAGAGAGAGAGAGAGAGAGAGAGAGAGAGAGAGAGAGAGAGAGAGAGAGAGAGAGAGAGAGAGAGAGAGAGAGAGAGAGAGAAGGGATATGAATTGATTTTAAGGGGAAAGGGAAAGGAAGGGAAAGGGAAAGGAAGGGAAAGGGAAAGGAAGGGAAGGAAGGAAGGAAGGAAGGAAGGAAGGAAGGAAGGAGAGAAAGAAAATTATGAAGAATTATATTTAACACTTAATTTTAGCAGGCGGAGGAGGAGGAGGAGGAGGAGGAGGATAGAGATAAAATATAGGGAAGAGAGGAGGAAGGGAGAGAAAGAGAAAAAAAGAGAGAGAAAAGGGAGGTAAGCAAAATTAAAAGCTATATTTAAAGAGAGAGAGAGAGAGAGAGAGAGAGAGAGAGAGAGAGAGAGAGAGAGAGAGAGAGAGAGAGAGAGAGAGAGAGAGAGAGAGAGAGAGAGAGAGAGAGAGAGAGAGAGAGAGAGAGAGAGAGAGAGAGAGAGAGAGAGAGAGAGAGAGAGAGAGAGAGAGAGAATGTATAAAACCCACCAAAGACGAAGAGGAGAGAGAAGGGGAGAGAAAGAGAGTAAGGAATAGAGGAAGAAAAAATGAAGGATTAAAAAACAGAGGGCAGAGGCATACACTACAGCTGCGCGTGGCCTCCCTGCTCAACTCCGTCTCCTTGCCCCTTGACCCTGTGGTGGACGAGAACCCATCACCCCGGGACACAAGGCAGGGGGGGGGGGATGGAACAGCCGGGTTAACACAGTGTGCCTTACCCAGGGGCCCCCAGGTGCACATTTAGCCCCGGACACAAAGGGAGGATGAACAGCTGGGGCCGGGATTCGAACTCTGCCCCGGGGATTCGTAGCTAGGCACGGTAACCACTGTGCCACGGAGGAAAAAGAAAGAAGGAAGGAAAATGAGAAGAGAGGAGCAATGGAACGTTTTAAGGAGGAAGAGGAGGAAGGAGAAAAGGAGGGATGGAGAGAGAGGAGAAAGGAAGAAAGAAGGGAAGGAAGGAAGGAATGAAGGAACGAAGGAAGAAAGAAGGGAAGGAAGGAAAGAAGAAGGAAGGAAGAAAGAAGGAAAGGAAGGAAGGAACGAATGAAGGAAGGAAAGAAGGAAGGAAGGAAAGAGAGAAGGAAGGAAGGAAGGAAGAAGGGAAGGAAGGAAGGAAAGAAGGAAGGAAGGAAGGAAGGAACGAACGAACGAACGAAGGAAGAAGGGAAAGAAGGAAAGAAGGAAGAAAGGAAGGAAAGAAGGAAGGAAAGAAGGAAGGAAGGAAGGAAGGAAGGAAAGAAGGAGGATAAGGACGAAAAAGAATAACCTAATATAAATTTTCAGTCAACTAAGGAGGAGGAGAAGGGGGAGGAGGAGGAGAAGGAGGAGGAGGAGGAGAAGGGGGAGGAGGAGGAGGAGGAGGAGGAGGAGGAGATGGGGGAGGAGGAGGAGGAGGAGGAGGAGGAGAGGTTAGTTCAGAAGCCAAACTAATGTACAGATTATCTTCCTCTTCCCCCTTCTCTATATTGGAGGAGGAGGAGGAGGAGGAGGAGCGGCAAAGATAGGGAGAGGAGAGAGGAGAGAGGGGAAGAAGGAAGACATGAAGGGAAAAAGAGGAAGTGAGAAGAGAAATGGGAAGAGGAGGAGGAGGAGGAGGAGGAGGAGGAGGAGGAGGAGAAGAAGAATATAAGGGAGGTCAAGATAAAGGGAGGAAAGAAAAAGAAGACATAGAGGAAGGAATTGAAGAGATAAGGGAGACGAGGAGGAGGAGGAGGAGGAGGAGGAGGAGGAGGAGGAGGAGGAGGAGGAGGAAGAGGAGGAGGAGGAGGGAGGGAGATAAGAGATGGAGGAAGAAGAGGATAAATGAGGAGGTTTATGAGGTAAGAGGACTTTTAAGGGAGAGGAGGAGGAGGAGGAGGAGGCATAAAAGAGAGAAATAGAGGTATGTAATGAGAGGAGGAAGAAAGAAGGAAGAGAGGAAGGGAAGGGAAGGGAAGGAAGAGAGGAAGGGAAGGGAAGGGAAGGGAAGGGAAGAGAGGAAGGAAAGGGAAGGGAAGGGAAGGGAAGGGAAGGGAAGGGGAGCGACGGGAAGGGAAGAGAAGGGAAGGGAAGAGAAGGGAAGGGAAGGGATGGGAAGGGAAGGGAGAGAAAGAGGAGGAGATGAAGATAAAATAAAGAGAAAGGAAAAGGAAGAGGAGGAGGAGGAGGAGGAGGAGGGGAAATGAAAGGAAAAGAAGTCGAAAACGGAGGATTAAAAAATGGAAAGAAAAGAAAAAGAAAAGTAAAATGAAAGAAGAGAGAAAGGAAAGAAAGGAAGGGGAGGAGGGAAGGAGGAGGAGGAGGGAATGGAAGAGTAGGAAGGAAGGAAGGAAGGTAAAGGAAAAGGAAGAAGGAGAGGAAATGGATGGGAATGGAAAGGAAGAGAGAAGGAAGGAAGGAAGGAAGGAACGAAGGAACGAAGGAAGGAACGAAGGAAGGAAGGAAGGAGGGAAGGAAGGAAGGAAGGAACGAAGGAAGGAAGGAAGGAGGGAAGGAAGGAGGGAAGGAAGGAAGGAAGGAACGAAGGAACGAAGGAAGGAACGAAGGAAGGAAGGAAGGAGGGAAGGAAGGAACGAAGGAAGGAAGGAAGGAGGGAAGGAAGGAGGGAAGGAAGGAAGGAACGAACGAAGGAAGGAAGGAAGGAGGGAAGGAAGGAAGGAAGGAACGAAGGAAGGAAGGAACGAAGGAAGGAACGAAGGAAGGAAGGAAGGAAGGAAGGAACGAAGGAAGGAAGGAAGGAACGAAGGAAGGAACGAAGGAAGGAAGGAAGGAAGGAAGGAAGGAGGGAAGGAAGGAACGAAGGAAGGAAGGAAGGAGGGAAGGAAGGAAGGAAGGAGGGAAGGAAGGAACGAAGGAAGGAAGGAAGGAAGGAAGGAACGAAGGAAGGAAGGAAGGAGGGAAGGAAGGAAGGAAGGAACGAAGGAAGGAAGGAGGGAAGGAAGGAAGGAAGGAACGAAGGAAGGAAGGAAGGAGGGAAGGAAGGAAGGAAGGAACGAAGGAAGGAAGGAAGGAGGGAAGGAAGGAGGGAAGGAAGGAACGAAGGAAGGAAGGAACGAAGGAAGGAAGGAAGGAAGGAAGGAAGGAAGGAAGGAAGGAAGGAAGGAAGGAGGGAAGGAAGGAACGAAGGAAGGAAGGAAGGAGGGAAGGAAGGAAGGAAGGAACGAAGGAAGGAAGGAGGGAAGGAAGGAAGGAAGGAACAAAGGAAGGAAGGAAGGAGGGAAGGAAGGAGGGAAGGAAGGAAGGAAGGAACGAAGGAAGGAAGGAACGAAGGAAGGAAGGAACGAAGGAAGGAACGAAGGAAGGAAGGAAGGAAGGAAGGAAGGAAGGAAGGAACGAAGGAAGGAAGGAGGGAAGGAAGGAAGGAAGGAACGAAGGAAGGAAGGAGGGAAGGAAGGGAGGAAGGAACGAAGGAAGGAAGGAAGGAAGAAGGAAGGAACGAAGGAAGGAAGGAGGGAAGGAAGGGAGGAAGGAACGAAGGAAGGAAGGAAGGAAGGAAGGAGGGAAGGAAGGAGGGAAGGAACGAAGGAAGGAACGAAGGAAGGAAGGACGGAAGGAGGGAAGGAACGAAGGAAGGAAGGAAGGAAGGAAGGAAGGAAGGAAGGAAGGAAGGAAGGACGGAAGGAAGGAAGGAACGAAGGAAGGACGGAAGGACGGAAGGAAGGGAGGAAGGAACGAAGGAAGGAAGTAAGGAAGGAAGGAGGGAAGGAAGGAGGGAAGGAACGAAGGAAGGAACGAAGGAAGGAAGGAGGGAAGGAAGGAGGGAAGGAACGAAGGAAGGAAGGAAGGAAGGAAGGAAGGAAGGAACGAAGGAAGGAAGGAAGGAAGGAAGGAACGAAGGAAGGAAGGAGGGAAGGAAGGAAGGAACGAAGGAAGGAAGGATGGTAGGAAGGATGGAAGGAAGGAAGGAAGGAAGGAAGGAAGGAAGGAACGAAGGAAGGAAGGAAGGAAGGAAGGAAGGAACGAAGGAAGGAAAGAAAGAAGGAAAGAAGGAAGGAAGGAAAGAAAGAAGGAAAGAAGGAAGGAAAGAAGGAAGGAAGGAAAGAAAGAAGGAATGAAGGAAGGAAGGAAGGAAGGAATCAAAGAAGGAAGGAAGGAAGGAAAGAAGGAAGAAAGGAAGGAACGAAGGAAGGAAGGAAGGAAGGAACGAAGGAAGGAAGGAAGGAAGGAAGGAACGAAGGAAGGAAGGAAGGAAGGAAGGAAGGAACGAAGGAAGGAAGGAAGGAAGGAAGGAAGGAAGGAAGGAAGGAACGAAGGAAGGAAGGAACGAAGGAAGGAAGGAAGGAAGGAAGGAAGGAAGGAACGAAGGAAGGAAGGAACGAAGGAAGGAAGGAAGGAAGGAACGAAGGAAGGAAGGAAGGAACGAAGGAAGGATGGAAGGAAGGAAGGGATTAGAAGAACAGGAAAGGGAGTGGTGAGGAGAGGAAGGGAGGGGAAGGAGGAGGAAGGAAGGAAGGAAGGAGGGAAGGAAGGAGGGAAGGAAGGAAGGAAGGAGGGAAGGGAAGGAAGGAAGGGAGGAAAGGAAGGAAGGAAGGGAAGGGAGGAAGGGAGAAGGGGAGGCAGTATGGAGGAAGGTAAATCTAGGAAAAAGAATGAAGGAAGGAGGGAGTGAAGGGAAGGAGGGGAAGGGAGAGAGAGGAAGGGAGAAGGGAGATTAAGGTAACAAAAAGAGGGATTATGGGATTCCAATAGTGTTATAATATCATATCTTCCTCCCCTTCCCTTCCCTCCTTCCTCCCCTTCCCTTCCCTACCCTCCTTCCTCCCCTTCCCTTCCCTCCTCCTTCCTCCCCTGCCCTTCCCTCCTCCTCCTTCCTCCCCTCCTTCCTCCTCCCCTCATCTCATTTTTACCCTCCCTTCCCTCCTTCCACCTTCTTTCCCTCCCCTTCTTCCACATGCCTGTCATCTTCTCTTTCACTTCTCTCTCCCTCGTTCTTCTTCCCTCCTCTTCCTCCCTCCCTTTCCCTTTTCCTCACTTTCCGTCCACCGTCACGGGGCGGCGGTGGCTGAGTGGTCAGCGTGCCGGCGACGCGGTTTCGGGACCTGGCCGCCGCCACAGCTGGGATTCTTCAGTCCCCGCCGAGTGGCCTGAAGCCCCAGTCACACTGACTTTACGACCTAATAACGGCCACCCACCAAAGACCTGCAGGTCGTGGGAGGTCGCACATGGTCGTGCGTGCGATTGTCTTGTGTCTCCGTCCGCCGTGCGACCGAAGAGGTCGGCTGGAGGTTTTTGGTGCTGCCCCGAAATCTCCAGCCGACCTCTCAGGGCTCTGCCGCTCGTAAAAAGGTTGCCGTCCGGTGGCCGAATGTACTGCGTCTGGACGGCAAGTGGACCGCCACCGGTGGTCAACAAATGACCGTTAACTGGTGAACAGCAACCGGATGGTGAGCGGACGCCGTCCGGTTGCCGGTGCTGTCCTAAGGACCGCCTGTCAACCCAGACTCTAGATTCTCTCTCTAAAGAGAGACTCAAAGATGAGTTCCGGGGGACAGCATGAGCCAAGCAAGATGGCGCCATTATAAACACTTGGCTCCTCCAGAACGGGCTGGGGCCGACCATCAGGCCCCACCAAAAAAGCCTTCCCCGGGCATAGGCCGAAACGTTAAATAAAAACCTCCTTCCCCCTTCCACTTCCTTTCCCTCCCCTTCGTAACTTTCTTCTTTTCCATATGCCTGCTCCCTTCCCTCCCCACTTTTCTCTTCCCTTCTCTCTACTTCCTTCCTTTCAATATTCCTCCTTTCTTCCGCCCCGATTTTTATCCTCCATGTACATACCAGGAAGGTAAAGAAAGGGGAAGGAGGAGAAGAAAGGGATGGGAATGGAAAGGAGGAGAGAAGGGAGGAAAAAGGAGGAAGGCCGGAAGGGTGAGGAGGGAGAGAGAGAATAGAAAAAATCAGAAAAAGGAATGATGAAAGAGGGGGGGAGGGAAGGGGAAGAGGAGAAAGAAAGGGAGAAGAGTATGAAGGAAGGCAAATATAAGGATGAGGAGGAAGGAAGGAAGGAAGAGGAGAGAGGGAATAGAAGAAGAGAAGGAATAATGAGAGAGGAAGGGAGGGAATGGGAAAGAGGAGAAAGAAAGGGAGAAGAGTATGTAGGAAGGCAAATATAAAGAGGAAGGAAGGAAGGAAGGAAGGAAGGAAGGAAGGAGAAAGAAGGAGAAGGGGGCCAGTATTTTCCTGCTGTTAAATTTGGAGACCTGACCAAATAGAAAAGAAAGTATATGATAAATTGTAGATAGTCAAAAATCAATCTATCGTCGTGGGTTTTGCCTTAACTGTTTGCTTTAGACATGTGTTACTCCTCTACTCTCAAAGGGTTTCGTAATTAGCAGGTGATTTTTTATTTATTATTTATTTTTTTTACAGCTAAGGAGACAGCTCAAGGGCGCAAAGAAAAAAAAAAGAAAAAAAGGCCCGCTACTCACTGCTCCCGAACAGAGGTTAAAGGAGTGTCCAAAATCAGAGGTTAATTTCGGGAGGAGAGGTGTCCTGATACCCTCCTCTTAAATATCGGTAATTATTAAGTAAGGCCTTCGTTTTCTTCTTCCTTTTCGACCATTCTCTGTTAGGGTTTCTTACACTCCTTTCTCTTTCTTTCTCTTCCCTTCTTCACTTTTTTTTCTTTTCCATATGTCTGTTCTCTTTCCTTTCTCTTTCTTTCTCTTCCCTCTCAGTCCTTTCTTCCTCCTTTCAAACATTTTTTCCCTCTTCCATCTTTTTTCCTTTCTTTCTTTTCCAGATTTTTTCTCTTCTCCATTTCTCCTTCCTCCGTTTCCTTCTTCCTTCTTTCATCCACTCCTTCCCCATTCCATCTTCTTTCCCTCCCCTTTCTTCCCTTCTATCTTTTCCGCATACCTGTTCTCTTTTCTTTCCCTTCTCTTCTCCTCTTCTTTTTCCTCCTTTCCCAGTCCTTACCTAAATCTATCTCCTTACCTCTCCTCCCTTTCCTTTTCCTTCAGTTTCCTTTATATCCCTTTCTTCTAACTCTTCCTCTCCTCCTATTTCCCTATCCTCCTCGTCATCCACTCAATTTTCCTCAATACGTCTCTATTCTAATATCTGTCAACTTACTCGACATGTCTTTGTTAGGTTTTCTCAGTCAGTAATCGAATACATGTTTAAGATATTCACCGTCTATAGTATCACATCTCTCCTTCCTTTCTTCTATCAAACATTACCTTAGCATATTCTTCAACGTGTCGACACCTAAGTACCTATGCATGAAAAGCCTCTCGTGGAAGCTGCCGAGATTTCCACGGACTGTTTTGTGGTGTTAGTGATAGTTTGAGGAGACTTTTATGTTGGTTTTATGACACTTTCGTTTCTCACATCATCTATTTATGAAGGTCAAACAGGGGGTCAGTAGGGTTCTAATGAGTGTTTCTTCAGGTTCACGGTACAGAAGAAGGGTCAAACTACCACCAGGGTCATAAAACTACTCCTGGAAATCCCCACAACTTCTACGAAAGCCTTGTCAAATATGTGTTCTTGGGCGGCGAAATGTCTGGTGCTACGATCCTTATGCGCCATGAACGGGACACTCACTCATGAAAACCTAATTAATGTTCTCTGTGGCTTTGGGAAATGGTCGAGAGGGGAGCCCGAGACATAGCATGGACCACGGGCAGTTCTGTGGTCCTGGTGGTAGTTTTACACGCCTTCTGGACCATGAACGGGACAACCACCCATGAAATCACGGTTAATCTTCTCTGTGGACTTGAGAGATTGACGTAATGTGAGCCAGAGACATTTAAGAGTATGGACCATGGGCAGTTCTGTGGTCCTGGTGGTAGTTTTACACGCCTTCTGGACCATGCACGGGACAACCACCAATGACATCACGGCTAATCTTCTCTACTGCCTTAGGAAATAGTCGTAATGGGAGCCAGAGACGCGTAGACCCCCGTTCACACCGTGCCGACTCTGGGCCACGACAACCCAGCGACTTTTCTATTTGACAAGTTGGTTCCCACGCTCCAAGAAGGTGGGGGAGGTTTTATTGGGGTCTTGGTGTCTTGCCGACTGTCTGGGACATTCGGCTAACTATTTGCCAGCATGTCGTGCTAGCCCTCACGACTCCAGACTCCCATCACGACGTCGGAGCAGCATTCGGCAACAGTCTCAAGATCTCTTTCAAGACATGCCCGACCCTTTCACATCAACACCCAAGACCTCGTGTACCCTAGAGTCGTGGGTAGCCGTCGCCCAGAGTCGGCACAGAATAAGATACAAAATACAATTAAATAGAAAAATAATATACAAAAATAAAATACAAAATAATACAATAAATAAGTAATAAAAAAATGAATAAAAAATAAACAATAAAAAATAATCCGAATAATAAAAAAATGTGAATAATCTCGAACACATCAACGACCGTGGAAGAAAAAAATAACGAAAAAAAAACCGTAGAACACACACACACACACACACACACACACACACACACACACACACACACACACACACACACAAAACACCTCAACCACCAAAAAATTCTTCACTCTTCTCTCTTTCCTCCCCCCCTCCCCCTCCTCCCCCACCCCCCCTTCCAAACACCCAAATTTCTGAGATGCTCTAAAAACGGGGTCTTAAATCTTTTCAAGCAACCCCGATATTAACCCTTCGATAACCTCCCCCCCCTCCCCTTCCCTTTCCTCCCCTTCCATTTTCCCTCCCCCTTCCCTTAACCTCCTCCTCCCCCTCATTATATTATCTCCATCACCTTCCCCTCCTCCTCCTCCTCCTCTTCTTCCTCCGACGTGTTAACAGTACATATTAGAAGAGGAGGAGGAGGAGGAGGAGGAAGAGGAAGAGGAAGAGGAAGAAGAAGAGGAGGAGGAGGAGGAGGAGGAGGAGGAGGATGGAGAGAAAGAAGGGAAGAAAGAGGAAAAGAAAGGTGAGAGAGAGAGAGAGAGAGAGAGAGAGAGAGAGAGAGAGAGAGAGAGAGAGAGAGAGAGAGAGAGAGAGAGAGAGAGAGAGAGAGAGAGAGAGAGAGAGAAGGGAAGGAGGAAAAAATACAGTAAGGAAGAAAATTATTAAGAAACAAAAAAAATAGAGAAGAGAGGAGAATGATAGGCAAAAGAGAAGGAAGAGGAGGAGGAGGAGGAGGAAGAGGAAGAGGAAGAAGAGGAGGAAGAAGAAAATAGACAAGGTGGGTGAGAAAATGGGAATTGGAGGAAGATAAAGAAAAAAAATGGAGGAGGAGGAGGAGGAGGAGGATAGAGAAAGGAGGGAATTGAAGGAGAAGAGAAGAGAAAAAAATGGAATAAAAGAAGAAGCGGAGAGGAGGAAGAGAAGGATAAGGAAGAGGAAGAGGAGGAGGAGGAGGAGGAGGAGGAAAGAAAGAAAAAAAGGAAAAAAATGTGAAGATATGAAGGAGATAGAGGAGGAGGAGGAGGAGGAGGAAAATGAAGAGGAGGAGGAGGAGGAGGAGGAGGAGAAAAAGGAAGAGAAAGAGGAGGAGGAGGAGGAGGAGGAAAATGAAGAGGAGGAGGAGGAGGAGGAGGAGGAGGAGGAGGAGGAGGAGGAGAGAAGGGAGAGGAAAAAAGAACTCAAAATATGTGAAGAAGCGAATGAGGAGGAAGAGGAAGAAGAGGAGGAGGAGGAGGAGGGTAGGATAAGCTATAACCCACAACGCCATGAAAGAAAACGGAGATGGGGTGCAATTGAGCTCATAGAAAGTGGTGGTTGTTAAGGTGAATTACAGGACGGACTGCCTTGTTTATGATGGCCCCCTCCCTCCCCCCCCACCCCCCCAAATCTCTTCCTCCTCCTCCTCTACTTTTTCTCTCTTCCTCCTTCTCCATTTCGCTCCTCTCCCATTTCCTCATAATTATTGCTTCCCACTGTTTGCTTTCTTCCTTTTCTTCCTTCTCCTCCTTCTCCTTTTCCTCCTCCTCCTCTACTTTTTTCTCTCTTCCTCCTTCTCCATTTCGCTCCTCTCCCATTTCCTCATAATTATTGCTTCCCATTTATTTGCTTTCTTCCTTTTCTTCCTTCTCTTCCTTCTTTTCCTCTTCCTCCTCCTCCTCCTTTTTTTTCTCTCTCTCTTCCTCCTTTTCCTCCTTTTCACGCTTTTTCTGATCGATGACACTTTGCGTACGAGGAACAATGGCACAAAACTTCAATGTAGACAAGTAAATTCAGACTGCACCAATTTTTTCTTCACCAACGTTGTAGTGCGAGAATGGAATAAGCTCCCTCCGTCAGTGGTCCAGTGTAACACGATTGACTCCTTTAAAAACAAGCGCTACCGTCACTTCCTTCAACTTAATATTAACTAGAGTTGAAATGCAAAGTTCTGGAGCCATCTAGTTGATGTAGAATCATTTAGGTTTAAGGGGAGAAGACGCCTAAAAAATAATATTGTTCGACCCAGAGGTCAATATTGAGTTATTGACATCATAATCACCCTTGAAATGTCTGGCATCTTCTGTGAAAACCGCAAGTTGATACCATTATTCCTTATATTTTTAAATCGCCTATGTTTACCATTATTTAAATGCCCCGGGCGCTCCAAGCCACGTGTTATTGCTATTGCTTATGGTTTTGATGATATTGAAGCTTTTTTCTGCTTTTTTGGGGGGCATTTTTTAGTGCTTTTACCCTTTAGTGAGTCACAGTTGTGACCGTAGTGTCCCCTCTGACTCCTTGAGAGGTGGATGTCACGCGCTCAGCTCCCAAGCGTCTTTCTCATTTTGCAAAGCTGTTCCTGAATTTTAGAGGATTTGAAGCCATGGGTCGCCCATCTAAGCTCAGGAAAACGCACCTAGAAAAAGTTATGAAGATGACTGAGAGGAGGAGGAACAGGAGAAGGGAAGAGAGCCTAGCTTCGGGTGAGCAAGCCTTATCTCCCGCCCCCCAGCCAGCCACCACCTCACGACCTGAGTCATCACCACTGCCTCACCCAGTACCCTCAACTTCCCAGCATTCACCTCCACCATCATAAGTGACCACCGATGCACCAGAAGTAACACGGACATCTTTGCGATGCCAGCTGTTCAATATGGAGTTTCCTCCTGACGAAGACGAAGAAAAACTTATACTTAGTCGCAAACAACTGGAAAGCCTTAATTCAACAGCATGCACAAAATGCTGGGAGAGAAAGACGCTTCATCTGACTCGTAACTGTTTTGACTCAACCGTCACTGTCACGTGTCCTCACCTGCGAGTGAGTAATATCCTCTATACAGGAGGGGACCAGGTACCATAAAGCCTAAACACTAAAATAAACATTGAATTACCTTTAATTGCTGTTATTATCCCAATATATGTACAATTATGCCACATAAAGCCTGTAAATATGATGATATGCACTACTCAGAAGAAAATGGCTCGTATATCAAAAGTAAGGTTTTTGACCTTTAGGGCAAAATCACGGTGTCAGGTTTTTAACTGACTGCAGACATAAAGGTTTGTTTAGAAAGAAGAAAGAAAGGAGAATTTTTCTGTAATTTAGATTTTCGAAAAAGTGTATGTAAATCTCGGTAGAATTTTTTTTCTAAAACAAAGCAAAAGTTTTGTCATCATGATTTTGCAGATGTTTTTTTTTCGAATATGCAATGCGAAAATGAAAATCTAAATCAAAAGAATTAAAGCTACATGTATCTGGATCATACAGACTTATTCGCAAGACATCAAGAAGGAAAAAAAACGAGTAATTTTTATTAATGCCGACAGCATTTATTGGCATTTACCGAGCACATTATAATTTATTTTTCGTCACCTAATGATCGGATCTCAGTGATACTTGGACACTGTATAGTTAACCTACTAAGACATTTACAAACCAAATTTCACATCGATCAGAAAAAAAATTAATGTCAGCCTCTAAGTGGAAGGCGTCTTCTTTCCTTAAGGACAGACCACCTAGACTGAACCATGGGGTCTGTGTGGTCTGGTATTCTATGTAAATCTATGTAAATCTCTCTCTCTCTCTCTCAATACTTCACTGAATGGTTCTGGTATTGTCGTAACCTATTTTTTCATCTCTCAAAGTAAGGATTTATTGAAGTGAAATAAACAAACACTCATATTCGAAGTTGTCACCCGTGTCAGACGGTTAGCATGTGTGTGTGTGTGTGTGTGTGTGTGTGTGTGTGTGTGTGTGAAAAGTGACAACATACATATACAAATTTACATGTATGGAAGACTGGACGTGTGTGTAAATCTAAGTATACATACCCCAATGAATGCAGGTATACGAATGCATGTGTGTATGTATGTATGACTTTTTCCATGAAGTTTAATGCAAGAGCGAAACAAACAGAAAGTAGATGGCAAAGCAGAACTCCCTCAACTTAATGACAGCCGTTCAAAAGGTGGTCAGATTGTGGAATAGAGGTGTTCTGTTACGCCACGCACGGGAAGGGAGTTGAATGAGCCATGGCACGTAGTTATCGGGGGGCAAAATATTAGTATCTAAGTCTGTATACACCAAGTCATGTCATACGCAGGTTTGTGGGAGGAGACACGGCCGAGGCGTGGTTTATGCGTGACGTTGCTTGGAGCCAAACTAGAGAATGTAGAAACAGGGATTTAGAGAAAACGAAGAAAGGCGGACTAATTTAAATCAATCACTTCAACATGCCCTCCCTCACACCCCACACCGCCGTTTGTAGGCATTGGAATTACAGTCACGCAATAGCACAATAAAAAGGCATATTTTTTTCATCAGTGGCTTGCCTGATCGCGCTGTGAAAGAAGGCAAACATGCACATCCAAAGTGCACACACGGCCCTAACTTAAGTCACCCCTGAACTGGCGTTTTTTTAATTTATTTTTTTATTTTTTACCCTTTAAGTGACGTCATCCAGCTGCTCAGCCCCCAAACCGCCTCCTGCGCGTACCGGTCGCAGTTTTGAAGCAGAGTGACTTGACTTGATATATATAGACTTACTCGTAGATTAGTATAACGTGGTTCAGTTGGCGGACGTAACAAAACAAAGGAATGAGAAATAAATCAAAGCAACTACAAAATATATAAAAAAATACATTAATTTCAATCACACTTTAATCTCTCGCATACAGCCAACAATCATTCAAACACAACACACCACCTAAGTGGTGTGAGGGGCAGGGGAAGGCTGACGGTCGTATTTTAAAACATTTCGTAGCCCAAGTTCACATGTATCTTGCCAAATTATAGGTGCGTCTTATACCCCGGTGCGTCTTATGTGGCGGGAAACACGGTACTTGACAAGGCTTTCGCAGGAGCTGTGGGCATTTCCAGGGGAAGTTTTATGACCCTGGTGGTAGTTTGAACCTTCCTCTGTATCGTGAACCTGAAGAAGCACTCATTAAAACCCGATTGACCTCCTCTTTGACCTTTAGAAATAGTTGATGTAAGAAGCGAAAGTCTTATATGGCAGGAAATACGGTACTTGACAAGGCTTTCGTAGGAGTTATAGGCATTTCCAGGGGGAGTTTTATGACCCTGGTGGTAGTCTGAACCTTCCTCTGTACCATGAACCTAAAGAAACACTCGTTAGAACCCGATTGACCCCTCTTTGACCTTTAGAAATAGTTGATGTA